>NC_064851.1:134829029-135129029 GCF_024139225.1 Suncus etruscus
CAGCCCCTAGCGAGACACGCCTTGAAGAGATTAATGCTGAAGGTGGTCAAAGTTCCCAGGTTGATGCAGGCTGGGGGAGGTCCCAAAATATCTGCCGGGCCTAGGGGTCCAGCAGTCAGCCTGATCCGCAACTCCGGCCCCCAAACACTCACCTCAGCCGAGGCAAGCCGTCAGGGGATGCCTGGGGAGGCCCCCAAGTGTCTGCCAAGCAAAGGAAACCAGCACAATCCACAACTCCAACAGAAAACACAGCCTCAGCGAGACACGCCTTGAAGAGATTAATGCTGAAGGTGGTCAAAGTTCCCAGGTTGATGCAGGCTGGGGGAGGTCCCAAAATATCTGGCGGGCCTAGGGGTCCATCAGTCAGCCTGATCCGCAACTCCGGCCCCCAAACACTCACCTCAGCCGAGGCAAGCCGTCAGGGGATGCCTGGGGAGGCCCCCAAGTGTCTGCCAAGCAAAGGAAACCAGCACAATCCACAACTCCAACAGAAAACACAGCCTCAGCGAGACACGCCTTGAAGAGATTAATGCTGAAGGTGGTCAAAGTTCCCAGGTTGATGCAGGCTGGGGGAGGTCCCAAAATATCTGCCGGGCCTAGGGGTCCAGCAGTCAGCCTGATCCGCAACTCCGGCCCCCAAACACTCACCTCAGCCGAGGCAAGCCGTCAGGGGATGCCTGGGGAGGCCCCCAAGTGTCTGCCAAGCAAAGGAAACCAGCACAATCCACAACTCCAACAGAAAACACAGCCTCAGCGAGACACGCCTTGAAGAGATTAATGCTGAAGGTGGTCAAAGTTCCCAGGTTGATGCAGGCTGGGGGAGGTCCCAAAATATCTGCCGGGCCTAGGGGTCCAGCAGTCAGCCTGATCCGCAACTCCGGCCCCCAAACACTCACCTCAGCCGAGGCAAGCCGTCAGGGGATGCCTGGGGAGGCCCCCAAGTGTCTGCCAAGCAAAGGAAACCAGCACAATCCACAACTCCAACAGAAAACACAGCCTCAGCGAGACACGCCTTGAAGAGATTAATGCTGAAGGTGGTCAAAGTTCCCAGGTTGATGCAGGCTGGGGGAGGTCCCAAAATATCTGCCGGGCCTAGGGGTCCAGCAGTCAGCCTGATCCGCAACTCCGGCCCCCAAACACTCACCTCAGCCGAGGCAAGCCGTCAGGGGATGCCTGGGGAGGCCCCCAAGTGTCTGCCAAGCAAAGGAAACCAGCACAATCCACAACTCCAACAGAAAACACAGCCTCAGCGAGACACGCCTTGAAGAGATTAATGCTGAAGGTGGTCAAAGTTCCCAGGTTGATGCAGGCTGGGGGAGGTCCCAAAATATCTGCCGGGCCTAGGGGTCCAGCAGTCAGCCTGATCCGCAACTCCGGCCCCCAAACACTCACCTCAGCCGAGGCAAGCCGTCAGGGGATGCCTGGGGAGGCCCCCCAAGTGTCTGCCAAGCAAAGGAAACCAGCACAATCCACAACTCCAACAGAAAACACAGCCTCAGCGAGACACGCCTTGAAGAGATTAATGCTGAAGGTGGTCAAAGTTCCCAGGTTGATGCAGGCTGGGGGAGGTCCCAAAATATCTGCCGGGCCTAGGGGTCCAGCAGTCAGCCTGATCCGCAACTCCGGCCCCCAAACACTCACCTCAGCCGAGGCAAGCCGTCAGGGGATGCCTGGGGAGGCCCCCAAGTGTCTGCCAAGCAAAGGAAACCAGCACAATCCACAACTCCAACAGAAAACACAGCCTCAGCGAGACACGCCTTGAAGAGATTAATGCTGAAGGTGGTCAAAGTTCCCAGGTTGATGCAGGCTGGGGGAGGTCCCAAAATATCTGCCGGGCCTAGGGGTCCAGCAGTCAGCCTGATCCGCAACTCCGGCCCCCAAACACTCACCTCAGCCGAGGCAAGCCGTCAGGGGATGCCTGGGGAGGCCCCCAAGTGTCTGCCAAGCAAAGGAAACCAGCACAATCCACAACTCCAACAGAAAACACAGCCTCAGCGAGACACGCCTTGAAGAGATTAATGCTGAAGGTGGTCAAAGTTCCCAGGTTGATGCAGGCTGGGGGAGGTCCAAAAATATCTGCCGGGCCTAGGGGTCCAGCAGTCAGCCTGATCCGCAACTCCGGCCCCCAAACACTCACCTCAGCCGAGGCAAGCCGTCAGGGGATGCCTGGGGAGGCCCCCAAGTGTCTGCCAAGCAAAGGAAACCAGCACAATCCACAACTCCAACAGAAAACACAGCCTCAGCGAGACACGCCTTGAAGAGATTAATGCTGAAGGTGGTCAAAGTTCCCAGGTTGATGCAGGCTGGGGGAGGTCCCAAAATATCTGCCGGGCCTAGGGGTCCAGCAGTCAGCCTGATCCGCAACTCCGGCCCCCAAACACTCACCTCAGCCGAGGCAAGCCGTCAGGGGATGCCTGGGGAGGCCCCCAAGTGTCTGCCAAGCAAAGGAAACCAGCACAATCCACAACTCCAACAGAAAACACAGCCTCAGCGAGACACGCCTTGAAGAGATTAATGCTGAATGTGGTCAAAGTTCCCAGGTTGATGCAGGCTGGGGGAGGTCCCAAAATATCTGCCGGGCCTAGGGGTCCAGCAGTCAGCCTGATCCGCAACTCCGGCCCCCAAACACTCACCTCAGCCGAGGCAAGCCGTCAGGGGATGCCTGGGGAGGCCCCCAAGTGTCTGCCAAGCAAAGGAAACCAGCACAATCCACAACTCCAACAGAAAACACAGCCTCAGCGAGACACGCCTGGAAGAGATTAATGCTGAAGGTGGTCAAAGTTCCCAGGTTGATGCAGGCTGGGGGAGGTCCCAAAATATCTGCCGGGCCTAGGGGTCCAGCAGTCAGCCTGATCCGCAACTCCGGCCCCCAAACACTCACCTCAGCCGAGGCAAGCCGTCAGGGGATGCCTGGGGAGGCCCCCAAGTGTCTGCCAAGCAAAGGAAACCAGCACAATCCACAACTCCAACAGAAAACACAGCCTCAGCGAGACACGCCTTGAAGAGATTAATGCTGAAGGTGGTCAAAGTTCCCAGGTTGATGCAGGCTGGGGGAGGTCCCAAAATATCTGCCGGGCCTAGGGGTCCAGCAGTCAGCCTGATCCGCAACTCCGGCCCCCAAACACTCACCTCAGCCGAGGCAAGCCGTCAGGGGATGCCTGGGGAGGCCCCCAAGTGTCTGCCAAGCAAAGGAAACCAGCACAATCCACAACTCCAACAGAAAACACAGCCTCAGCGAGACACGCCTTGAAGAGATTAATGCTGAAGGTGGTCAAAGTTCCCAGGTTGATGCAGGCTGGGGGAGGTCCCAAAATATCTGCCGGGCCTAGGGGTCCAGCAGTCAGCCTGATCCGCAACTCCGGCCCCCAAACACTCACCTCAGCCGAGGCAAGCCGTCAGGGGATGCCTGGGGAGGCCCCCAAGTGTCTGCCAAGCAAAGGAAACCAGCACAATCCACAACTCCAACAGAAAACACAGCCTCAGCGAGACACGCCTTGAAGAGATTAATGCTGAAGGTGGTCAAAGTTCCCAGGTTGATGCAGGCTGGGGGAGGTCCCAAAATATCTGCCGGGCCTAGGGGTCCAGCAGTCAGCCTGATCCGCAACTCCGGCCCCCAAACACTCACCTCAGCCGAGGCAAGCCATCAGGGGATGCCTGGGGAGGCCCCCAAGTGTCTGCCAAGCAAAGGAAACCAGCACAATCCACAACTCCAACAGAAAACACAGCCTCAGCGAGACACGCCTTGAAGAGATTAATGCTGAAGGTGGTCAAAGTTCCCAGGTTGATGCAGGCTGGGGGAGGTCCCAAAATATCTGCCGGGCCTAGGGGTCCATCAGTCAGCCTGATCCGCAACTCCGGCCCCCAAACACTCACCTCAGCCGAGGCAAGCCGTCAGGGGATGCCTGGGGAGGCCCCCAAGTGTCTGCCAAGCAAAGGAAACCAGCACAATCCACAACTCCAACAGAAAACACAGCCTCAGCGAGACACGCCTTGAAGAGATTAATGCTGAAGGTGGTCAAAGTTCCCAGGTTGATGCAGGCTGGGGGAGGTCCCAAAATATCTGCCGGGCCTAGGGGTCCAGCAGTCAGCCTGATCCGCAACTCCGGCCCCCAAACACTCACCTCAGCCGAGGCAAGCCGTCAGGGGATGCCTGGGGAGGCCCCCAAGTGTCTGCCAAGCAAAGGAAACCAGCACAATCCACAACTCCAACAGAAAACACAGCCTCAGCGAGACACGCCTTGAAGAGATTAATGCTGAAGGTGGTCAAAGTTCCCAGGTTGATGCAGGCTGGGGGAGGTCCCAAAATATCTGCCGGGCCTAGGGGTCCATCAGTCAGCCTGATCCGCAACTCCGGCCCCCAAACACTCACCTCAGCCGAGGCAAGCCGTCAGGGGATGCCTGGGGAGGCCCCCAAGTGTCTGCCAAGCAAAGGAAACCAGCACAATCCACAACTCCAACAGAAAACACAGCCTCAGCGAGACACGCCTTGAAGAGATTAATGCTGAAGGTGGTCAAAGTTCCCAGGTTGATGCAGGCTGGGGGAGGTCCCAAAATATCTGCCGGGCCTAGGGGTCCAGCAGTCAGCCTGATCCGCAACTCCGGCCCCCAAACACTCACCTCAGCCGAGGCAAGCCGTCAGGGGATGCCTGGGGAGGCCCCCAAGTGTCTGCCAAGCAAAGGAAACCAGCACAATCCACAACTCCAACAGAAAACACAGCCTCAGCGAGACACGCCTTGAAGAGATTAATGCTGAAGGTGGTCAAAGTTCCCAGGTTGATGCAGGCTGGGGGAGGTCCCAAAATATCTGCCGGGCCTAGGGGTCCAGCAGTCAGCCTGATCCGCAACTCCGGCCCCCAAACACTCACCTCAGCCGAGGCAAGCCGTCAGGGGATGCCTGGGGAGGCCCCCAAGTGTCTGCCAAGCAAAGGAGACCAGCACAATCCACAACTCCAACAGAAAACACAGCCTCAGCGAGACACGCCTTGAAGAGATTAATGCTGAAGGTGGTCAAAGTTCCCAGGTTGATGCAGGCTGGGGGAGGTCCCAAAATATCTGCCGGGCCTAGGGGTCCAGCAGTCAGCCTGATCCGCAACTCCGGCCCCCAAACACTCACCTCAGCCGAGGCAAGCCGTCAGGGGATGCCTGGGGAGGCCCCCAAGTGTCTGCCAAGCAAAGGAAACCAGCACAATCCACAACTCCAACAGAAAACACAGCCTCAGCGAGACACGCCTTGAAGAGATTAATGCTGAAGGTGGTCAAAGTTCCCAGGTTGATGCAGGCTGGGGGAGGTCCCTAAATATCTGCCGGGCCTAGGGGTCCATCAGTCAGCCTGATCCGCAACTCCGGCCCCCAAACACTCACCTCAGCCGAGGCAAGCCGTCAGGGGATGCCTGGGGAGGCCCCCAAGTGTCTGCCAAGCAAAGGAAACCAGCACAATCCACAACTCCAACAGAAAACACAGCCTCAGCGAGACACGCCTTGAAGAGATTAATGCTGAAGGTGGTCAAAGTTCCCAGGTTGATGCAGGCTGGGGGAGGTCCCAAAATATCTGCCGGGCCTAGGGGTCCAGCAGTCAGCCTGATCCGCAACTCCGGCCCCCAAACACTCACCTCAGCCGAGGCAAGCCGTCAGGGGATGCCTGGGGAGGCCCCCAAGTGTCTGCCAAGCAAAGGAAACCAGCACAATCCACAACTCCAACAGAAAACACAGCCTCAGCGAGACACGCCTTGAAGAGATTAATGCTGAAGGTGGTCAAAGTTCCCAGGTTGATGCAGGCTGGGGGAGGTCCCAAAATATCTGCCGGGCCTAGGGGTCCAGCAGTCAGCCTGATCCGCAACTCCGGCCCCCAAACACTCACCTCAGCCGAGGCAAGCCGTCAGGGGATGCCTGGGGAGGCCCCCAAGTGTCTGCCAAGCAAAGGAAACCAGCACAATCCACAACTCCAACAGAAAACACAGCCTCAGCGAGACACGCCTTGAAGAGATTAATGCTGAAGGTGGTCAAAGTTCCCAGGTTGATGCAGGCTGGGGGAGGTCCCAAAATATCTGCCGGGCCTAGGGGTCCATCAGTCAGCCTGATCCGCAACTCCGGCCCCCAAACACTCACCTCAGCCGAGGCAAGCCGTCAGGGGATGCCTGGGGAGGCCCCCAAGTGTCTGCCAAGCAAAGGAAACCAGCACAATCCACAACTCCAACAGAAAACACAGCCTCAGCGAGACACGCCTTGAAGAGATTAATGCTGAAGGTGGTCAAAGTTCCCAGGTTGATGCAGGCTGGGGGAGGTCCCAAAATATCTGCCGGGCCTAGGGGTCCAGCAGTCAGCCTGATCCGCAACTCCGGCCCCCAAACACTCACCTCAGCCGAGGCAAGCCGTCAGGGGATGCCTGGGGAGGCCCCCAAGTGTCTGCCAAGCAAAGGAAACCAGCACAATCCACAACTCCAACAGAAAACACAGCCTCAGCGAGACACGCCTTGAAGAGATTAATGCTGAAGGTGGTCAAAGTTCCCAGGTTGATGCAGGCTGGGGGAGGTCCCAAAATATCTGCCGGGCCTAGGGGTCCAGCAGTCAGCCTGATCCGCAACTCCGGCCCCCAAACACTCACCTCAGCCGAGGCAAGCCGTCAGGGGATGCCTGGGGAGGCCCCCAAGTGTCTGCCAAGCAAAGGAAACCAGCACAATCCACAACTCCAACAGAAAACACAGCCTCAGCGAGACACGCCTTGAAGAGCTTAATGCTGAAGGTGGTCAAAGTTCCCAGGTTGATGCAGGCTGGGGGAGGTCCCAAAATATCTGCCGGGCCTAGGGGTCCAGCAGTCAGCCTGATCCGCAACTCCGGCCCCCAAACACTCACCTCAGCCGAGGCAAGCCGTCAGGGGATGCCTGGGGAGGCCCCCAAGTGTCTGCCAAGCAAAGGAAACCAGCACAATCCACAACTCCAACAGAAAACACAGCCTCAGCGAGACACGCCTTGAAGAGATTAATGCTGAAGGTGGTCAAAGTTCCCAGGTTGATGCAGGCTGGGGGAGGTCCCAAAATATCTGCCGGGCCTAGGGGTCCAGCAGTCAGCCTGATCCGCAACTCCGGCCCCCAAACACTCACCTCAGCCGAGGCAAGCCGTCAGGGGATGCCTGGGGAGGCCCCCAAGTGTCTGCCAAGCAAAGGAAACCAGCACAATCCACAACTCCAACAGAAAACACAGCCTCAGCGAGACACGCCTTGAAGAGATTAATGCTGAAGGTGGTCAAAGTTCCCAGGTTGATGCAGGCTGGGGGAGGTCCCAAAATATCTGCCGGGCCTAGGGGTCCAGCAGTCAGCCTGATCCGCAACTCCGGCCCCCAAACACTCCCCTCAGCCGAGGCAAGCCGTCAGGGGATGCCTGGGGAGGCCCCCAAGTGTCTGCCAAGCAAAGGAAACCAGCACAATCCACAACTCCAACAGAAAACACAGCCTCAGCGAGACACGCCTTGAAGAGATTAATGCTGAAGGTGGTCAAAGTTCCCAGGTTGATGCAGGCTGGGGGAGGTCCCAAAATATCTGCCGGGCCTAGGGGTCCAGCAGTCAGCCTGATCCGCAACTCCGGCCCCCAAACACTCACCTCAGCCGAGGCAAGCCGTCAGGGGATGCCTGGGGAGGCCCCCAAGTGTCTGCCAAGCAAAGGAAACCAGCACAATCCACAACTCCAACAGAAAACACAGCCTCAGCGAGACACGCCTTGAAGAGATTAATGCTGAAGGTGGTCAAAGTTCCCAGGTTGATGCAGGCTGGGGGAGGTCCCAAAATATCTGCCGGGCCTAGGGGTCCAGCAGTCAGCCTGATCCGCAACTCCGGCCCCCAAACACTCACCTCAGCCGAGGCAAGCCGTCAGGGGATGCCTGGGGAGGCCCCCAAGTGTCTGCCAAGCAAAGGAAACCAGCACAATCCACAACTCCAACAGAAAACACAGCCTCAGCGAGACACGCCTCAGCCGAGCAAGCCGTCAGGGGATGCCTGGGGAGGCCCCCCAAGTGTCTGCCAAGCAAAGGAAACCAGCACAATCCACAACTCCAACAGAAAACACAGCCTCAGCGAGACACGCCTCAGCCGAGGCAAGCAGTCAGGGGATGCCTGGGGAGGCCCCCAAGTGTCTGCCAAGCAAAGGAAACCAGCACAATCCACAACTCCAACAGAAAACACAGCCTCAGCGAGACACGCCTCAGCCGAGGCAAGCCGTCAGGGGATCCAGTTTTAGATTCTTGCTTTTCTCTTTAACTGAGTGAATTTTCTACTAGATGCCATTGCTTTTATGAATAAAAATTTTATCACTTTTTATTTTATATATATGTAGATGCATACATAATGATTCTCATGATGCTCTAATAAATAGATAGCATTTAAAACACTTTATATGGTTTTATTTGATTATTTATCTAGTCTTGTATTTCTCATGCATGCTTTATATGCTTGCATTTTAATTCATATTTTAGATATGTCTTCTTTTACAATGTACATTTTATATTTTTAGTCTCCAGTTGTCTCTCCTCTGCTTTATTTAACCCCTGCAAAATTCAAATATAAAGATTATTTTTCTTATCTTTCAACACAAAAATTGTAAATGTTTGCACAAGAAAATTCTATAACTTTTACTATGAAAACATTTAGTCATATTTTTGAAGATAAAAATAAATGTTTAATCAGATCAAACAACTCATGAACTTGAGTTGATATTACAGAAAATATGTGCTTAGAGATAAAATAATATTGTTGCAAGTAATACAAGAGATATAAGTAAATGGCTCTTCAGAATCGTAGACTATTTTTAAAGTAGCATTTGTAAACTCTGTTAAAACTTCTATAATAGAATAATTTAAGATATAAATATATTTTGTTTCTCTTCATTCACTACCACAGAGCAGAATCATATCTTTCTTACCTTAACTGGTTTCCACAATTCCATTATTAACTTTTTCTCTAACACACTCTTTATTCATTATTATATGATTTACTTTCTTTTCTCTTTTTCTCTTTTCTTTCATTTAATTTCCTTTTCTCTTTTTTATTTTGTTTGTTTTTAAATTTTTATTATAGTTCATGCAGTTTGATTACAATAGTAACATTTGCATTGATATACAAAGTTGTTTTATGACACCAATGTCAAATAGCAAGATTCCTCAGTCCTTATATTTCTTCTGATGAAATATACCTATATCATTCATCTCCACTTATTTATCAATATTAAGATGATGTTCAGATTCCATATTGAGTTTTATATGATGACTCTATATTAGTTAACCTAACCCCTTGACTCTAATAGACGCAACTCTAAAAAAATGGGTACTTAATTTCTACTTTCATATTCATTATATATTCATCACCTTTTCTAAATTTACAGTTCAGTAGGTGTGCAAATAATATTCAGAACAAATTATTTTCTCACATCTCTACAGGGATCTCAAACTCGCCGCCCACGGGCCACTTGCGGCCCTCCATATAACATTTTGTGGCCCTGCCCTAGAGGAATCTTTTTTTGTTTTGTTTTGTTTTGTTTTAGTTGTTTGGGTCACACCCCCCAGTGTTCAGGGCTTACTACTGACTTTGCACTCAAGGATCACCCTAACTCTGCCTCCTGCAGCCCCCAGGTAAATTGAGTTTGAGACCCCTGCTAGGAACTATTAACTTATTTGTGTTCTTGTCTGATTATAGGTTCATTATAAGTACATGTATCCTGCATTTATCAATGTTGTTTGAGATATAACAAATAATTGTTAAATAAGTATTAGATGAATGAAGGAATATTTGTCTGTTGAAAAGTGAACTATGGTTACAAAGGACAGTTTAATTCTTGAAAGTTATACTCTCTCATTATGTGGTTAACCATAAACAACTCAGCTAATAAAATTGATGCTTATCATTGTTGCAGAAAGACATTTTGTCAAGTTAAATGTGTCATATTCATGCAAATTGCATTGTAAATATTATCTTTAATTTTATTTAAAAATTTTTTGAGGCATGGCATACTCAAAGGTTCTTAGTTGTACTCACTCAAGGTGCTAAGGTAACCATTTCCAGTGCCAGTGATCAAATGCAATGCAAGCTCCTTACCCTCATCTATACTGTCTCTCCATTCTTGATTTTCAATTTTAGGTATATGCTTTATATTTTATAGATATAATATTATTTCAAATTTGATTATGACAGGAGATACTAAAACTGAAGGAAATATTACATTAATTAATGTTACAATCGAACATAACATAGGGCACATATTATAGTAAACTTTATGTCTTAATAATAGCATTCATAATCAGTGCTCTGTCAGAACTAAAATGAAACTTATAAAATACAATGCCCGCTTTATAGAACAGCATTGATAAAGACATTTCATGACGATGATAAATCTGATCTGACTTCCTATAAACCAAATCATTCAGCTGCACCTTGACTTTCCCAAAGCACACATTTGCATGATCTTCAAGTTCACTGCTCGAGAGACTCTAAATAATAATCAGGTCATAAAGACAGAGAAAGGTAGTTTAGATTGCCGTATAATTTGCACGGAGAACTTTGAGAATTACAAAAGAGGCTGAGCCTTAGTAATCCTTCTTGGATAATAATGGAAATAATTAGGAAGGCTTCAAATAGTCTATTTCTGGAAAAATTTAGTCCTAAATGTGAGAGAGCAAGAACATTGAAAGTTATTTAATGGCTTTGTTGAGCGGATCTAATCAGACAACTTTTACCCTCTGACACAAATGGGATTGGGCTGATGAAAAGTGAACTATGGTTACAAAGGACAGTTTAATTCTTGCAAACTTTCCACCTGCTTAAACAAATCATAGGAGAAAATAATAATATACCTAAGTTAAATAATTTGCTCTCTAAAATTCTATATTCATAATATATATGAATTTTTGGCAAGGTAGAAATCATTTCAAAGTGATCACAGAAATGTGCCAAATGCTTTTAATAAATTTATAATTTTCTTTCAGTCACCAATATAATCAAAGCAAAAATTTTATATAAAATTAAGTCATTCAAATGAAGAAACTTTTAACATTAAATAAGAATTTCTGATATCTTAATTTTTCTATGGAGTATAGTATATGTTTAGAATGTTATATTATTTACACATACATATTTATATATAGAAGATAGGCAGTATATTCACATATATTAAAAATATTTGACAAATTGTAGAATAGGCTTTCTTTTTTTACATTTTAGAAAATTTTATTAATTTGAATTATATTCACGATGACATTTATTAGTCATTAAAATACGTATAGAGGGACTGAAGCGATAGCACAGTGGGTAGAGCATTTGCCTTGCATGTGGGCCTACTCAGGTTCAATCCCTGGCATATGGTCATTTGAGCCTGTCAGGAATAATCTCTGAGTTCAGAGCCAGGAGTAACTCCTGAGCACTGCTGGGTGTGGCACCCAAACAAACAAACAAATAAATAAATACAAAACCCTTATAAAGATAAGAGCATCTTCACTCTTTTTCTCTTCACTCTTATCAATTTGGCATTTATATTATTTATATATATTTATATTTATATGTAATATATAAATATATATATATTTATATTTACAGATTATTTAAACACATATGTGTATATATATATATTTGGCCTTTTATTTTATTTATTTCTGTGTTTCACATAAAGACTACAAGGAATGGATGACTCAGCTCTGTGCCTTTTTCCCTACTATGTCTGGGAGAACCAGCCACTTGAGTCTATCTACTTTGGAGTGACTCTTTTTCAGAAACAGAATTACTCAGCACTCTCTAGAAATCTGCCATCTTTAGGTGAACAAATAGAAAATGCCCCACAGCCCCTGCCCCACTCACCTAGGGCTAGTATTACCTACACTCTGATAAAGATTGATCTGAAAGTATACTAATTATTTTCACATTCTTTTCAACTGTTGTGCAATGTTTAATAAGTAGAAGTTTTCCTACTGATGACATTTTAAAGATTGTTTTTGTTGAAAGAAATTTAGAGGGGAAATATGATGTTCAAGAACGAACATGGGCTTCTGCAGAGAGAAAAAGCCTAATTTGTGTGTTTGTGTGTGTGCATATGTGTGTATGTGCATGAATAGGCTTTCTTGTATGTCCTCAAAACCTGTCAATATAACTTCATAGCATCACTTCAGTAATTTTCAGGAAGGCAAATTCAGAACAGCACTGACTACTTATATTCAGGTTGAGAAATCTATGATTTTCTAAAGATACTCAAATTTATATATAATTTGTGAATGTGTCTTAATTTTTCAGGTTTCAGAAAATATAGACAGATAATAATGATATCCTTAAAAATAAGATATGTGTGTAAATTTATTGGGGTTTTTCCTACATGTAAGCCAATAATGATTAAATCAGTAAGAAATCAACAGACTTTCCTGATTGACATGAAATATCCACAAAACTTAATTGAATTAAGCCATTCTTTAAGGAGTGCAGGTGGGTATTATGGAAAGAATAAAGACAGAAATTGTTGTGTCATATTTATCATAAAATATATCAGTATACGGTAAGGCATTTGCCTTGCAAGCATTCAACAGACAGTGGTTGGATTCCCAGCGTCCCATATGGTCCCCTGAGCCTGCCAGTGGCAATTTCTGACCAGAGTAAATCTGAGCATTTCCTGGTGTGGCCCAAAAACAAACAAACAAAACAGATATAAGCATATATGCTTATAATAAATTATATAATATAGAGTTATCAATGGGTTCTTGGCAAAATAAGAATTAGAATAGAATGAGCATTTTCTGTTTTTATTTCTTTTAATTTTCATAAATTTATCAAGATTTGTACTGTGTGGTTACCTTGAGGCCTCAAAATATGACTTTTTATTAATTGTCATGCATTTTAGATAAGTGGATAAGTATTTACCAACATAATACCTGATTAAATTCAAACATGTTTGATTTTCTCTACAAACAAAAATTTGCTATATTCCAAACATAATTTTATTAAATATTTTATTTAGTAAATCATGGACATGTCTCCAAAAATTATCAATCTAATGGTTTGAGATTGTCTTTGAGGTTCATTTTAATGCTTATCAATATTTCATGAGCTACTCTTTACTTTGTTAGATCATAATCAAACACATTAGATTTCACATGTTTTTATTTGTTAAAATTACTTTCAGAAGCATCGTACAAATGAATTTCAGAATCACTAACATAGTTCTTGAGAAAAAGATTATTTTCTTCCAGGTGTTGTTTTAAGACTCAAAATAAATATCCTCAACATAATTGATGTTTCACCATCGGAATGACTCTTCTGAGCAAATAGGATGTATATCTAGAATTTATATCTATATAAATTCTTTAATTTAAGAGAACCAATTCAATGGTAAACAAGGCTAACATCATGTTGCCTGAAGAAATAAGGGTAGATGAAAGATCCATGGTTGGATCTTTGGCACATTTGACTATATCCTGAATCTCTGGGAGTGATTCTAGAGATCCTTCATCATCCTAAGGGGGATCCCGGTAGTCTCTGGCACCATAGAAACAGAGCAGCATAGACTTCTTAGGCCCTTGCATTGAACCACCACTCTAGTTAGCCAAGTATTCCAGAGAAGAACCTCCAAAACTGACTAGGGATGCCTGCCTAAAAAAATTATTTTGAAACTTTGCACATTCTCTTAAATTTTTATTTTCTTTTATAGTCATCATCTCCTATTTACTCTCCCATTCTATTTTTCTTTTATATTCAACTCTTCATATGCCTCTGCTAATTGGCCATTATTTAATTCTCTTATCCTCTTAAATCCAATCATTAAGATCTCTCTTCATTTCTCATTCACCAGAATTATGCTTCCTAAAATATGGTCACTTCTTCCTATCTGTAAATACCATTTCCAGACCAGTCAGAGCTCTACTAATAAAGCCTATTTTTCAGCTTTCTTTAGAATTGTGTTCATTAGACTTTCATTTTGAGCAGGGGAAAAAAGACTCACTCCTTGCTTTTTCAGACTCTGATCTTTCAAGTTTTGCTTCTGTTGGTCTGCTGTTTCCTTAATTGGTATACCTTTGCTATTTCTAACTCAGGAATCATACAAATGGCCAGATGTTTATTTTTCTCTATGAATTCATCATTTTCTTGACTTAAATGAAAAATTTAATGAGATCATTTTATGTCCCTCATTTGAGTCCCTTCACCTTTTCCCCCCACTGATATGTCCATGGTTTATTAAACTCTGAATATCTTTACTGATCTCATTATTTTTCTATCCTTAAATACATCTCACCTTTTAACTTTTTCAATAGCAATGACAAGTTCATTAAACATATTCTTGAATTCATTATATATTATTGTAACTTTTTTCCTTTATCATTGTGAACATTTGTCACAGTGTCCTTTAGTTTCTTCCTTTGAAGTTCTTGAAGTTTGAGACATTTTATTTATATTTATTGCTACAATCCTGGCATATATATTCATCATATGCCAGTTTTGCCTAGTTGATTTTCATTTGTTATGTATGTGCAGCCCACATAAACTAATTCAAAGGTTTTATTTAGATTCTTCTCAGAATTCAGAAGATACCTGCATCTTTAAAATCTACACATTATTTTCTCCAGCACATTTAACATTTAAAAAATAATTTTTCACTGAATTAATGTTGTTCGTTAACATTGTAGAAGTTTTGGGTTTGAGTCAACACAAATTTACATCTGTGTATATCATATTACATTCATGATTAAAAGTAATTTAGTCTTATTCTTGCAATAGTAATTTTTCAGAGACAAAGAGAGGAGGGTTGGAAGTTATAGCTCACCTCATGAAGCTCACCCCAAAGAGTGATGAGTTTAGTTAGAGAAATAACTATATTATGAACTATCCTAACAATGAGAATGTATGAGGGCAATAGAAAGCCTGTCTAGAGTACAGGCAGGGCTGGGGTGGGGAGGAGGGAGATTTGAGACACTGGTAATGGGAATGTTGCACTAGTGATGGGGATTGTTCTGTACATGACTGAAACCCAACCACAATCATGTTTATGATCAAAATGTTTAAATAAAATATTAAAAAAAAGAAGATGGATTAAAACGACACTGAAGGAACAGAACTGCTAGAACCACAAAGAAAGAATTCATCATAAGCTCCATTCTTTGACCTGGCAGACACCAAGATCTCTAGAGACAGAGGTCTGACTACACATGACGAAGCAAAGGTCTTCTATACACCACAAAAACACTGAAGGGAGAGTAAATGAACATGCAAGGAGTCTATAGTTAATACCATGACAGTACACTTCTAAGGTGGAGAAACTCTGTATCTCTCAGGCCAACGGAATTCCCTCTCTAATGCCCCCAATATTTACTGTGCCTATGCAGGATAAAAAATAAGGCACAAAAAGATCTTTTTTTTTTATCTATTTATCCATTTAGTTTTTTTTCTCTCTTCGACTTCCTTGTTTTGGTATAGATATTGAAGCTGATGTCTCCAATTTTATTTTATTTTATTTTATCTTTCTCTTTCTTTTTGCACTCTGGCATAGTTTTATTTCAGGACTGAGACTAATATGTGGTGCTTGTCTTTATTGATGTAGTGCTCACTGGATATTTTATATTGGTATGATGTTTCAATTACTTTTTTCCTGTCCTCTCTCAAACTGAGGTTGAGAGCCTCTCGAAAAACTCCGTCTATTTTCAGCTTATTTGATTTTTATCTCATTTGATTGCTTTTCTCTTCTTCAAACAAAACCACATAACATAAATTATCTAGTTCTGCCTCTCAAATAGAGGGTGAAATAAAAGAAGGTATCAGGACCAAGCAGACATAAGATCACTAAACAGTAAGATAGACACAGAGTGGATCACTTATTCTAGCAGCCTGGGGGGTGAGGGTGGGGGATATGGGATGCAAGATGGGAATGGGGTGGAGGGATGACAAATTTGGTGATGGGAATTCCCCTGATTCAATGTTAATATGTACCTAAAATACTACTGTGAAAGATATGCAAGCCAATATGGTCAAAATAAAAATTATATTTAAAAAAGTAATTCAGTCTTTCTACACATACATAACTCCCATTACCTACTCAACACCTCTTTCCAAATCTACTGAGTGGGCCTCATAAGCTAAAACTTGTTTTGTGTTATTTGGATCAGTCATTTGGTTTCTTTATATATGACATGTAATGTACTCATACAAAGTTTGATTTCTCTGCATAACTTACTTCACCAACTATAATACCCTTTAGGCATATCGATTTTACTGCAAATAGCAGAATTTCATATTTTTGTAGCTGATAAATATTTAATTATATATGGGATCTTCTTTATCCAGAATTAACATATGAACATTCATATTATTACCAATTCTTATCTATCATAAATAATATTTCAGCACCGGGAAGGTGCATTTGTTTATCAAAATGGTATCTTTTGTGGGGGGATCAAGACACAAAAGCATGGTCTACTTTTAATATTCATCCTCACTATAGAAAAACTTTCACTACTTTTACAAGATGTAAACTACCTATTTTTTCCAAACTGTTTATTATTGAGCATGTATGTGTATATATATATATATATGCTCAGAATTAAAAAAGTGCATAATAATTATTGATAGAGTAAAAAATATAAATATTTATTGTATTTTTTCATATAAAACATCATTTTATGGCTGATTATTTAGGAAATACTATTTTATTTTCTAATCAGGCCTTATGCGGTATAAGGAGGAAAGCAAGGGAGTCTGATTTAAGACTTTCCACTCAGACTAATTTTTTGTATTTATTAATATATTTATTTAAGTACCATGTTTACAAACATGCTTGCAGTTGGGCTTCAGTCATAAAAGTACATTTTCCAATCAGACTAATTTTTTCAAATATACTTATGTTTATTCTTTCAAAACATCTCTGCTAAGAACAACAACATAATTAACTTAAAAAGAATTATCAAGGTCATTAGTGATTTTTGAGTTTATTATTAATGTTTACAGATGAAGTTGTATAGTATTTTTTTGTTTTTGTTTTGTTTTGTATTTGGGTCACACCCTGCAGTGCTCAGGAGTTACTCCTGGTTCTAGGCTCAAAAATCAACCCTGGCAGGCACAGGGGACCATATGGGATGCCGGGATTCGAACCACTGTCCTTCTGTATGAAAGGCAAATGCCTTACCTCCATGCTATCTCTCTGACCCCATACAAAAAAGTTTTAAAATTCAGAAAAAAATGTTTGTTTTGTCAAACTGAAGGTATAAAAGCTATCCTTATATATCTTATAAACCTTATATACCTTTTATCCTCATATACTATTTAAATGATTAAAATAAAACTACTGACATCAACATGTGCTGAAATGGATGAAAAGTTACTGAATTCACACATTGTTTAAGGAAGTATAAAACATGATAGCTATTCTTGAAAGCAGTTTAGCAAAGTTTCTCCTTCAAATTATAAAATTTAACTGGAAAACTAAACACTCCTTAGGAAAAGAAATATGAGAGGCATCACTTTCCACAATTTTAAACTATATTACAAAGCAATAGTTATCAAAAAAGTGTGGTGTTGGAATAAAGACAGACCCTCATATCAGTGTAATAGGCTTGAGTACTCAGAGAATGTTCCCCAGACATACAATCACCTAATTTTTTATAAAAGAGCAAGAAATCCTAAATGGAGCAGGGAAAGCCTCTTCAATAAGTGTGTGGGCACAACTTGCTAGCCACTTGCAAAAAAGCGAACTTAGACCCCCAGCTAACATCATGTACCACCAATGTAGTCCTCCCTCCTATTCCCAGCATGCTATTTTATTTTTTGAAGCAGGGTTTTTTAGTTTTATTTGTATAAGTCAGGGGTCTCAAACTCATTTTACCTGGGGGTCACAGGAGGCAAAGTTGGGGTGAAGCAGGACTGCATAAGGGATTTCACAAAAAAAAATCTTCAAACATCATTATTAACAGTTTTAATTACTTCTTCTGAACATGAATAGAACATTGAGTGAAGATCATGAACAGTTCTTCTGAATATGGCATCTTTTTGCCTATTCCTTGCTGCCAGAGACTTGACAGTGCTTCTTCCCACAAATCTGAACCACATTTGGCTTTAGAGAGGGAGCAGTTGAGCCCCTCAGTATGGCTTGAAGATGATCATCATTAAGTCTAGACCTGTACTTTGACTTATTGAAGTTCAATGTGGAGAAAAACTTTTCACACAAATATGTGCTCCCAAAAGGGTACATGGTGCGCTTGAACATTTGGGAATTCTCAGGGAAGCTGGGGGGCCAATTCTCTCAAAAATTGCCTATGAATGTCTGCTTTTCCACTTGGCTTTGAGATTAGAGTTGCATTGCAGGTCAATGAGCTCCATTTGAAATACAGGAGGGGCATCTTGCACATCAAAGGAAAAGGGGTCCACAAAAATTTGGAAAGTGGCTCTGTGCTTTTTGAAGTCTGCAAATCTATGATTAAATTCCTTCTCTAGCTTAAAAATAACATCATCATATTTCTCACCAGTAAATGGTATGCCTGCATCCACAAGTTCCTTGCATGCTGGGAAATGGCAAAGGTTTGTCTGAGAGAGCTGGGATTTCCATAACACAAGTTTTATGGAGAATGCTCTCCTGTTGTCATAGGCAGCACTGATAAGCTGCCCTGGGCCTTGTAACATCTTGTTTAGTACATTCAGCTTATGTGTGATGTCAACAAGAAAAGCTAAGTCCATGAGTCATTTGTGATTACTCAACTCAGAAACAGCATTCCCATCCTTCTCCATGAAGGCTTTCACTTCTCTCAACTCAAAAAATCTTTTCAGGACATTTCCCCTGCTGAGCCAACGTACCTCAGTGAAATAGAGCACATCTCCATAATCTGACTCCGTTCCTCTAAAAAAAAGTACGGAACCTCCTGTGCTTTAAGCCCCTGAATCTGATTTGGTTGATGCATTCACAACAACAGACATCACATTGTCACAGGCAGGCATTTACTGCAAAGGGCCTGCTGATGGATAATGCAGTGAAGAGCAATGGCCTTCTCTACACCCCCCTCTTCGAGTTTTTTTTGAACAAGTGCCACCAGTCCATTTTTCCTCCCTGTCATCGAGGCACTCCATCGGTTATTATTCCAACAAACCTCTTCCATGGCAAACCTGCATTCTCAATGGCATCACACAGATGCCAAAATATCTCATTAGTAGTGGTCTGGCCATGCATTGGAATTATTGTGAGCGGCTCTTCTGTCAACTCAAAATTGCAATCAACACCAGGGACATAAATTGTGAGCTGCGCAGTGTCTGTTATATCTGTGACCTCGTCAAGACCAACTAAGTATGCATCAAAACATTTGGCTTTCTCACACAGTTGATGATAAATGTCACTTGACATGTCAGAAATGCACTTTGCCACAGTGTTGGCAGAAAGGCTGATTTTGCTAAACTGACCTTTCTTTTCTGGACAGATAATACTTGCAGCTTGTAGCATGCATTTTTTAACAAACTCTCCTTCTGTGAATGGTTTTCCTGCCTTAGCAATCATCTCAATAAACATGTAGCTAGCTTCTACTGATGCAACATTCTCTTTGGTTGCTTTCTTGAAGAAATCTTGTTGCCTCATTAGACGTGCTTTAAGACTGTCAACCCGCTTGGCTCTCTCATTTCCTTGATATTTTGCACATTTCTCAGCATGTTTAGTTAAATAATGGCGTTTCAAGTTGTATTCTTTGTCCATTGCAACTTTCTCTGAGCAAATAAGACATGTGGCGATGTCCCTGTGCTCAACAAAGAAATACTGCATCTCCCACTTTTCCTGAAATTGTCTATGCTCGTCATCAATCTTTCTCTTCACTGCAGGCTTTGATGAAATCATGATGAAGGTATGACAAAATCTAATTTTGTAATAAACTTCTCTCCCTTCTCTCCCTTAGGCCTCCAATAATGCAAGGGACAGAGGGCAGGAGCAGCGGAAATGACATCTGCACTAGGCACAAAGTGTTCGGGATTATTTGCTTACCGAATATTCGCAATAAAAAATCGCATTAGTAAGAAAAAAATCACAAAAGATCGCATTAAACATTTGCATATCCTGAACGAAACTTCTCGAAGTATGCGAATGTTTAATTAAATTTTTTCTACTAATGCGATTTTTATTGCGATTATTTGGTAAGCAAATAATTGTGAATACTGTGATATTTGAAGGCTGGCCGTGGGCCACAAAATGTATGGAGCGCTGAAAACGGCCCGCGGGCCACGAGTTTGAGACCCCTGGTATTAGTCCTTCACATCTTTAGTTAAGTTGACTCCAAGATATTTGATTTTGTGTGCACTAATATAAATGGGATTGATTGATTTTTGATATCCATTTCTTCTCTATCATTATTGGTGCATAAAAAGGCCATTTATTTTTGCATATTAATTTTATAGCCTGCCAATTTTCTATATAAATCTATTGTTTCTAAAAGTTTTTTTGGTAGAGTCTTTAGGGTTTTCTAAATATAGTACCATGTCATCTGCACACAATGAGAAACTTTCCTTTCTGGATGTCCTTAACATCTGTTTCTTGTCTAATAGTTATGGCAAGAACTTCCAGTACTATGTTGAATATGAGTTGAATATGATAGAGGACAGCTTAGTCCTTTATCAGATTTTAGAAGAAAGGCTTTTAGCTTATCTTTATTGAGAATAATATTTGCCATTAGCTTGTGGTAGATTGCTTCTACTATATTGAGAAATGTTCCTTCCATTCCCATCTCGCTGAGAGTTTTTATCAAGAATGGGTGCTGGACCTTATCAAATGCACAAAGACAGGCAGGAATTAGCCCCAGTCCTTGTGAGTGGAGACATGCCTACCTGAGGTTAGGCACTTGAGAGCTGATTTTGCTGTGTTCTTCTTTGTCACTGAGGTCAGGAGTCAAAAAACATATTTTTATATTGGATTTTATTCACTCTTCTTAAAACTGTTGGCAATTTCTAATCCATTGTATATTAAATAATATAAATAAATATCAATGATTTGTTCCTTTGAATTTATTTTTCCACAATTTACTTATCTCTATCAGTTGAAAGATGATTTAGTGGTTTTAGCTTGGGACTACTACTAATAAAATATCCTGTGAGGAATATCCTGTCTACAACTCTACCAAAAAGCTTCTAGAAATAATAAACTTGTATAGTAAAGTGGTTGACTACAAA
Organism: Suncus etruscus; assembly: GCF_024139225.1. Taxonomy (NCBI): domain Eukaryota; kingdom Metazoa; phylum Chordata; class Mammalia; order Eulipotyphla; family Soricidae; genus Suncus; species Suncus etruscus. The sequence goes on from NC_064851.1 coordinate 134,850,158, forward strand.
ATTTACATAAAAAGTGTCCATGGCTTTTCTATATACAAATAATGAATTTTACCACATAAAAGCAATTACCTCAGAGTCAACTTAGTTAAAGACGTGAAGGACCTATACAAATAAAACTAAAAACCACTGCTTTAAGAAATAAAAATGGGGGTCTGATTTTTTGTATTATTTTTATGTTTGCCTTCCCTTTTCCCTTTCTTTTCTTAAACTGATTTTTATAGCCTCTAGAAGAACTCTCATTTTTATTTGTTTGAATTTTTGCCCCCCCCTATTTTTTTCTTTTCTTTTTTCTTACCTTCAAACAGAACCACATAACTTGAACCATCTTTCTATGCCTCACAAATTGAGGGGGAAATAATGGAGGGCACCAAGATCAAACAGTTGTATGAACATTGAGTAGAAAAAAAAATGATCAAACTTGAACACCAAATCCAAAGCCAACTACAACAGAATCAATTCCCAATTTACAACAAGCTAGACACAGAGGGACCACTTATACTAGCAGCCCAGGGAGCATAGGAGGGGCAATATGGGATGCATGCTGGGAACAGGGGTGGAGGGAGGACAACATTGGTGGTGGGAATGCCCCTGATTCAATGTCACTATGTACCTAAAATACTACTGTGAAAGATTTGTAATCCGCTTTGGTCAAAATAAAAATTATTAATAAAAAATGAATATCCAACTCTGATGGATTTTGTAGGTCACGAGTTTTTAATAAGATTAAATTATATTTAAAAAATAAATAAAAGAGGACATGATGAAATGAAAATAAATACCTGACACATAGATTGGGAGGATTGACATTATTTAAATAGCAATATTTCCCAACCATTGTATATATTTAATGCAATTCCTAGAAGGATACCAATGACATCTTTCAAAGAAGTTGACAAAAAACTTCAGAAATTCATTTGGAACAATAAGCATCCACAAAATCTAAAGCGATCCCTAGGAAAAAGAAGATGGGTTGCATCACTTACTCAAACTTTTAATTGTACTATGTAGCAATAGTCATTAAAACAGCATGGTATTGGAATAAAAAAGGCACTTAGATTAACGAAATAGGGTTGATTATTCTGAGACCGAACCCAGATATACAATTATTCTTTGGTAAAGGGGCAAGAAATAAAGTGAATAAAGGAAAGTCTCCTCAACAAGTGGTGCTAGGAAAACTGGGCTACTACATGCAAAACGCAGGGCTCTCTTTAACAAAATAGATTAAAGACCTTGATATCAGAACTGAAACCATAAGGTACATGGAGGAAACATAGGCAAACACTCCATGACATTGAGACTAAAGGCATCTTCAAGGAGGAAACACCATTATTCAAGAAAGTGGAAGTAAATATAAATAAATGGGACTACAGTAAACTGAGAAGCTTCTGCATTTCTAAGGAAACAAAAACTAGGATACAAAGGCTACCCATGAAATGGAAGAAACTATTCACCCAATACTCATTAGATAAGGGGCTAATATCTAAAATATTATTAAAATAATATCTAAAATATAATAAGGCACTGACATAACAACAGCAAAATAAAATCTAACCCCATCAAAAAATGGGGAGAAGAAATGAACAGACACTTCCTCAAAGAAGTACAGATGGCCAAAAGGCACAGAAAAAATACTCCACATCACTATTCTTCAGTGAGATACCATTTGACATCACAGACTACAAATTGGCACACATCATGAAGAACAAGAACAACCAATTCTTACATGGATGAGTGAATAAAAAGATTCTTATTCACTTTTGGTGGAAAATACCATCTAGTCCAGCCTTTTTTGGGAAACTATGGATATTCCTTTAAAAATAACCCTGGAGACATTGGTGGTGGAATGTTGCACTGGTGAAGGGGGGTGTTCTTTACATGACTGAAACCTAATCACAATCATATTTGTAATCAAGATGTTTAAATAAAGAAAAAAAAGAAAATACACTGAGATTTTGAAGTGGAGGGATGGTTGAAGAAAAAAAAATAACCCTGGAAATTCAGTTTCCACATTATCCAGCAATAACACTCCAGGATATACCATGGTAACACCTATACATGATACAAAAATGTCCTCCTCACTACTATGTTCATCACAGTACTATTTATGATACCCTGAGTCGGGAAACAACCCAAGTTTCTAAGAACAAATGAGCTGCTAAAAATACTGTGGTTCATCTACACAATGAAATACTTGCAGCATTAGTAAAAATGGAGTCATGAAATTTGCTTATACATCAATGTATATTTAGAACTATGCTGAGTGAGATGAATCAGAGGTAGAGAGTTAGACATAGAATAATCTGATTCATAAGAAAAATAAAAGACAGTATGGTTATAATATCTAGGCAATAGACATGAGGGCTGGGAATATTGATCCATGTAGGAAGCTTGCCACAAAGAGCAGTGAGTACAGTTAAAGTAGAGAAGGTCCACTATAACAATGATAATTGAAACTGGTCACTTTGGTTAAGAACTGTGTGCTGAAAGGGGATAAGTGTCATGCATGATACTTGTTTATTAACAATACTGCAAACCACAGTGTCAAAATGAAAAAAAAATAAGAGAGAAAGGTTTCAAGAGAAGCAAAATGCCTGCTACAGAGACAGGCAAGTGTGGATGGATAGAAGGGAAACTGGGGACATTTGTGGTAGAAAAAGTACACTGCTGATACACATTTATGAACAACTTTGTATTAATTATGTCTAAATAAAGTAATTTAAAAGTGAAAATAACCAATTTAAAGAAAACTAATAAAATAGTGATTTGTTTATGTTAATTAATGTATGATGATATATCAAAATTTGGGGATATTTTTATACCTAGGATTATAATTTTATATTAGTCTGTATGATTTTTAAAGGATGACAGAAAAATCTATAATCAATTGTTTCTATGTTATTTCATGTAAATTATCTAAATTAAATCTTACTATTGCTAAATGATAGGAAGAACTTGATAAATTAGAATAGTAAATTTTCATGTTTAATCCTTACACGTGCTTTATGTAAAAATTATTGATTGATTGCTGAATCCCATTATTCTGCCAATTATTGGAAGGTTCTTAAAAATCCTAACATTTGCAGAAGTGAATATAACTCCATCATGCAACAGCTGTTAGAGATGCTTCTACTGTCCATTTCCTTTTACATAGACAAAAGTTTATTCCGTAAAATTACTCTTGATGGATCATAAAAAATAAAAAGCATCTTGTTTCATGACTGTTATTTTGACATGTATGAAGAAACTAGGTGACAGTAACAAAAAAATAAAGATTTGTAATTACAATGTGAGGTTTATAGACGTCCCTGTTTTGAAGCTATGTAAACTATGGAGCTATGAGTAGGAACTATGTATCGGAAGCTTTGTAAATATTACAATTTTTTCCTTTTATCCTCGTTAATACCTGGTCAAGAGAAAAAGATAAAGTCATTCAATGTGATACTACATGCAGGGACCTGTATAATACCATGTTAAGTGAATTGTTAGTCAGAGATAGACACAGAATAATCTCTCATAGGGATATACCACAGAAATAGAAAAACATAATACCAAAAATACCCTATCCACTTTTATGTTCAGCACTATATACAATAGGCAGAAGCTGGAAACAGCCCAGGTTCTATATAACAGATGAGTGGCTAAATAAACTGTGATACATCTACATAATGGAATACTCTGCAGTTAAGAAAAATGAAGACATGAATAATGCTTATACATGAATGGACATGGAAATTATTAGGTTGAGTGAAATGAACTGGAGGGAAAGGGAAAGAATAATAGAATAATCTCACTCATTTGTGTGATAAATAAAAAAAAGGAGAGAGAATGTGGTAATACTATCCAAAGACAATAGATATAAGGGTCAGGAGGTCCAGTCCAGGGTAGAAAACTTGCCACAAAGAGTGGTGAGTGCAGTTAGAGCAGAAAAGAGTCTACTAGGACAATGATAGTTGGAGCTGATTATTTTGGACAAGAACTCCATGCTGAAAGGGGAGAAAGTAACATGCAAGACACCACATTGGCAATAGTGCAAACAGAAGTGTCAAAAAGAAGAAAGAGATGAGGAAGGGGGAGAGGGGTTGGGAGGGAAGCAGGAGACATTGGTGTGGGAAGGGTGTACTGGTGAAGAGTAGTATATATGGTATTACTAAAATCCAACAATGAACAATTTTTTTAACCCTGGTGTTTTAAAGAAAACAATTTTAAAAATGATCTCTCATGATAGACTCAGAATAGTCTCACTCATTGATAGGTTTTAAGAAAAATTAAGGACATTGTTATAATAATGCCCAGAGACAATAGAGATGAGGGCCAGAAGGACTAGATCACAATATGAAGCTCACCACAAAGAATGGTGAGTGCAGTTAGGGAAATAACTACACTAACAACTATCATAAAAATCTTAATGAGTGAGACAAATAGAATGTCTCTCTTGAATACAGGCAGGAGTTGGAAAAGAGTGGAGGCATTGGTGGTGGGAATGTTGCACTGGTGAAGGGGCATGTTCTTTTTATGACTGAAACCCAACTACAATCATTCTTGTAATAATGGTGCTTAAATAAAGATTTTATTAAAAATGATCTCTCATAGGTGGAACACAAAGAAACATAATTAAAGACATAATCAAAGTCAATAGGAACAAATAACACAAAAGCAGATATTCATTGGGTTACATGCTACTTGAAAGGGTTGGGAGATAGGACAGGAAGGGTCAACTTTTGTGGTGGAGAGAAGTGTTCAATAGAAAGAAGGTGGGGCCGGGCGGTGGCGCTAAAGGTAAGGTGCCTGCCTTGACTGCGCTAGCCTCCGACGGACCGCGGTTCGATCCCCTGGCGTCCCATATGGTCCCCCAAGCCAGGAGCGACTTCTGAGCGCATAGCCAGGAGTAACCCCTGAGCATCACCGGGTGTGGCCCAAAAACCAAAAAAAAAAAAAAAAAAATAGAAAGAAGGCAGTGCTGAAACCTGATAAAATGTTATTTACAAAACCCTATCAGCAACAGCACTGTTAACCACAGCACACAAATTTATTTAAAGGAGAGAGAGAAAGAGAAAGATAGGGAAAGTACCTCTTGTAGAAGCAGACTGGTGAGTGAGGCAATTGGAGGGCATTGGTAGAGGGAAGTGGACACTAATGAAGGGATTGGTTTTGAAACACTGTGTACCTGAAACCTAATCATGAATAACTGATGATTAATAAAAGAAGAAAATGCAGTTGGGTATTTGAATTGAAACCAGGAAACATTTCAGCTGTCAATTATAAAGCATTTGACTGAAAAGTCCTCATATCTTTCTATTTGAAGGAGTTAATGAAATTTAACAAGTAAACAGAATAATCAGCCATCTCCTAAGAGAAAAGTGGTTTTCACTTGAAATGAAATGTTACTAGACTTATAGTGATCACCAGTAGACAGAAGCATCCTTGATTTACAAATTTCTGAAAAAAAAATACCATAATTCAAACATTATTAGAAAATGATTTGAAAATGATTCTACATATTTATGATGTTATTATTTTACTTATTTATTTGAGTTTTGATCCAAATTTTAGTGGTTCACATGAGTTACTTCCTCCACTATGCTCAGAGAACTTTCTGGTGGTGTTTGGGGAATATTTGGTGACAACCCATGTAAAGTATAACATTCCATTGGACTTTGTCTCTGGCCCTTTCTTATGTTTTTAGACATTATATTTCTGTTACAGCACAGAGCATTAAAAAGCTCAAGACTTTGAGGCTTGCTAGTCAAGTCTTTATTCTCCCATTATTAAGTATCTCACTTGCTTGTCTCTATGTTTCTTACTTGCTTAATTCCACTCCGGAAAAGCCCGTGTTCTCTCTTGAATACATTTTCTCTTTCTTTCCTTTCACATCTTTCTAAACAAGTTTCCTTCAATAAAAACTGCCTTACTAGTTAACCTCCTCCTAAAATTCTTAAAAAAACTTACTTGACTAGATAGTTTTGATTATAGTAATTAAAATTGATCTTTGCTTTTTATTGTGCTAGAAATAAGAAAACACTATTATGATAAGTAAGAACAAGTAAGAACTATTATCACAAGTAAGAACTTGTATAAAATAAGGATAACACAGCAACTTTCTCTTACTCACAATTCTCCTTATTCTGTGCCCTTCCCTCTCCCAATTTTTAGAAACATAGTTACTAGAAAGAGGGTCTGTATATTCTGCTACACACATAAATGAGCTAAATTGGATATTTTTAAAGGGGAACTTCTTACACATCTATTAATTTTAATCTAAATAACACTAATATTTTTTTTAGCAATTAGCTAAAATAGTGGTGAAAAGGTGGGAGATTAAAGAGTAGAGCAGGAGGGTTAGAGCAGTGGCACAAACTGTAGGAAATATTCCTTGTAAGCACTACCCTAGTACGGACCATGGTTTGATCCCCCGGTGTCCCTTATGGTTCCCTAAGCCAGGAGCGATTTCTGAGGGCATAGCCAGGAATAACCTTGGATCATCATCAGGTGTGACCCAAAAAGCAAAATAGATAAATAAATATGTAAATCAGGAAAGAATAAGCTAGGACACTATGTATGTACCAAGGATAAATGAAAAGTCAAAATTTAATAACCCTAACAACAATAAGGAATTACCATAAAAAATAGTATTATGTTTTGTATTATTTTTTTGTTGTTAGTATGCATTTGAATTTACTTAATTTCAGTCTTTAGTTTTTATTTTGTTTTGGTTTTTTGGGGGGTCACTTCCAGCAGCGCTCATTGGTTACTCCTGGCTCTACGCTCAGAAATCACTCCTGGCAGGTTCAGAGAACCATATGGGTTGCTGGGATTCAAACCGTCCTTCTGCATGCAAGGCAAAATTCCTACCTCCATGCTATCTTTCTGGCCTGGCCCCTAGTTTTTTAATTACCTTAAGTTTGTGCTTTACAACTAACCAAGCTTACATACTCCTAAATACACATGGCACACATAGGTATTTGCACACATATTTATGAGGTGAATAGAAGAAGAGTGTATAATGTTGAAGAAAGTATAAAATGGGCCTGAGACATCAAATAAGAAGAGATTTTATTCAGAAAGGAAGCTATTAACAGCATCAAAGACCAGTTGCATGTAAACTGCCATCACATCATTAGATTTTTCCAGAAAATTATGTTGGTAATCAGGGAGAACAAATGTTCTTTAAAAGTGCTTAGATAACATGAAAAAATGAATAATAGAGGCAATATTTTTAGTATTAGCTTGGTAGTATTGCTAAGAAAAAAATTATAAAGGAAAATATAATAATTGACAAATACATATTGTTTTTACATTTAACAAAACGATTTGCACTGAGAAAGATACTGGAGATTTAAAGAGTCTAATTGTAAGACTAATTTTTTAAGGAGACAAATTTATATATCTAGATAACAGGTGGTGAGATTGACCCACAAATGAAGGGAACTGCAACCCTTTTCAAATGAGAACAATTTAACATTATATATGAAACAGTGGAGATAGAACCTTAAAGTACAATGATTATCAGTATAAAGTAAGTAAAAATGTTTTAGTAGTCTTTAATATGAATCTAAATTTATATTGATGAGTGGCATATCATTAAAACATTTACCTATTCATTCACTGAAGTAACATTTACTGGGTCTCTACAATATAGCAAATACTATACCAACATTTGGAGATAGCAATTTTTAAAAGAGATCCCCTATAAAATAAAAATAAATTAATATTGAGAAATAAAAAAATTAAGAAAAAACTTCAGCAGTACTTACCTTTGGAACCTGAGATATAATACAGTGGTTAGGGTGCCTGCCTAACACACAGCTAACTTGGTTTGATCCCAACATGTTATATGGGACCCTGCCAGTAGTTATACCTGATGTAGAGTCAAAAGTATGTCCAGTGGGGCCGGAGTGGTGGCACAGGACATAAGGTGTCTGCCTTGCGTGCGCTTGCCTAGGACAGACCACGGTTCAATCCCCTGGCATCACCTATGGTCACCTGAGCCAGCTGCGATTTCTGAGCGCATAGCCAGGAGTAACCCCTTGAGTCACTGGGTGTGGCCCAAAAACCAAAAATAAAATAAAAAAATAAAAATAAAAACAAAATTACATAAGCCCATTGTAATCCAAAGTGTATATTTTTGATAATTCAGGTGTTATAACATGACATGATATCAAAGAAATAAAAGTCGGATTTGTATGTTTCTACATACATTGAAATTCTGTGTATCAGATTTAAAAAATATCAATGAAAATTCAAATTCAGAGTAATCTAAAATCATGGCAATGTCTGTACTAACCTGAAACTACTTTGAAGAAAGAACAGATGGATGGCAGCATGGAGTTTCTATAAGCAGTTAAGAAAAACAGTCAATGTTAGCAAACAACATCCATGGTAACAGTCTGAAATCCCCATGAGAATGTTTCCCATTATTGGTATGTAAACATTTGCTAGAAGTTATGATTAGCAGAAGCTACTTTTCACCTAGTAATGCCCAGTTTCTGGAGTGCTTTCCAGAGAACACTTTACTGAGCTCATTGTAACTCAAAAGCAATTCATCCAGTCAACCTTAGTCTTTCAAAAATCAATTTAACACTTTATAGTTAATTCATCTAGAAAGTGTGTCCCAATGCTATACTCTTCATTTCTGATTGTTGAGGAACATAGCAAGAAAAAATAAAAAAAAAATAACTAAGGGAAATTTGTAAAACCAATTATTCTGAAAATCTCAGTCATTTTGCTGAGTTAGATTTGAGTACAGATTAGTATTTCTATATTTTTACATATTTCTGTATTAATGTATGTGCAATATTTTGTATGTACAATAATTTAGGTTCATCTGAATAAGGTTTCTCAGTTTATCTGAATGAGGTTTATCTTTTTTTTTTTTTTTTTGCTACCACGACAAATTACAACAAATGTGATGGCTCAAACCAACACAAAATAATCTTCAACAAAACTTGGGACCAGAGCGGTGGCACAAGCCATAGGGAGTTTGCCTTGTATGCACTAATAAGTACAGACTGGGGTTCGATCCCCCAGGAGTCCCAGATGGTTCCCCAAGCCAGGAGGGAGGGATTTCTGAGCACATATCCAGAAGTAACGTTACCCTGAGCATTAACCGGTGTGGCCCAAAAACCAAAACCAAAAAAAAAAAAAAAAAGACTCATTGAACTAAAATCAATGTTGCAAAGAGACACATTCCCAACCAGAAGTCAAGGAAAATATCTATTTCCTTGCATTTTCTAGTTTAGATACATTTCTTGGCTCCTGGTTCCTTCTGTTCAGCCATAGCTTTTGCTTCTTTGTGACTATTTTCAGAAAGTCATATCTCTTTTTGGTTCTTTAACCTTCTTCTTACACTTAAAAAAATATATTGGTCCTGAGGACCAAGAAAAATCTCATATGTGAAGCATATTCTCTACCTAAAGGCATATCACAGACCCCTTCCTCCTGATCTTTTAAGGGCTCCTATGATTACTTGGGTTCACATAAATTACTCATCTAAAGACTTAACAGGAATTATACCTGGAAGTCTCCCTTAGAATACAAAATATTCATAAATTTCAGGGATTATAATCTTGACTATGGTGGAATATTATTATCCTGCTTAACACAGTTCTATTGCTTAATAAAACATTGATACACATTAAAAGAGAAAAATAATTCAGATATTATTTCAATGCAATTTTTAAATGTGGGCATATTTTAGCTCAGTTAGCACTAATTTTATCTTTATTTTGCTTATGACACCAATAGTACCTTTCTATTCCATTAACATTAGTGAAAACTAAATACTGTATAGAAATATAGAAAACATTGAGACTTATTAAAGAAGAGATCAAAACAAAGTGTAATGATATTGTCTCATCTGTATATACTTAAAACAATAAAAATTAATTTTAGGGATTTATAAATGCAAAGTATTAATTTTGAGCATATAACTATTTTGAAAATGCACTTTTCCCACTATCTACTTAAAATATACTATAAAATTGCAAAGAAATCTTCACAAGGAAGCTTTTTGTAAGTTACAAATAGCATAATATTACAAGAAGTCTGTATAAACTTTAAAAATATTTCACACGTTATTTTTAAAAATTAAAACCTTACAATGTGGTTGGTTTTGTTACTACTCTTAAAATAATATTTCTTAAAATAATAATGTGAATTTTCAAGAATGCATTTGCGACTAAGTTATTATTAGCCCAATCTAAAAGGTAACAAATTTTAGAGTTGAGGTCTCTGAACATAGGATAATTTTTCCTCACATTTTAGGTGACTTATCCTACTCTTACTTGTGAATTATGGCATTAAGCATACAGATAAAAATACACTTTATATTATTAGTATATAGTTTAAACCTTATAATCTTCAAGTAGTTAATAAGGTAAATGTCTATATAAGTATGTCAATTTAAACAAAAAATCATAAAACTTTTTTAGAAAATTCAATCTTTTGGGGGAGATTAAAAAGAACTCTAGTAATATTGATATTTGGATTTAAAATTCAAGGTTTATTTTTTGTTTCATTTTAGAAGACAGAGTTGGGGTATTATGTTCAAATAATGGTTTTGTGTTGTACAATGAAAAATACTCTATCCACTGATTGTGCATAAAAAGATAATGTCACAAATAATCAGTCTTTTTTGTTTTGATTTGGGGTCACACTCAGGGGTTACTTCTGGCTCTGTATTCAGGAATTACTCCTGGTAGAGTATAGCCCATAAACAAAAACAAAACAGAATAATAAAATCTCAATTTCCAGATAGTAACTCCAAAGTTAAAATAGTTCCTCAAAGAGATATTTTCATATCTATGATGCATAATAACCAAGAAATGGAATGAGCCTAAATGTTCATCAGTGGATGGAATGTGGTGTGTTCAGCACATACACAGCATGGGTTTACCATTTACACGTACAATAATTAGAATGGGCACAACTACTGTCATGCAGGAAGTAGACTATGATAAGTCCAACAAGTCAGATAAAGAAGTAATTTTTTAGTCAAGGCCATACTGATAGTATAGCATGTAAGGCATTTGCATTTGCCTGGGCTGACCCAGTTTCGATCTCAGCATTCCATGTACCCCTACCCCTGAGCTCACCAGGAGTGATTCCTGAGTGCAGAGTCAGGAGTAACCCCTTAGACCCACCAGGTGGGCCCCCAAACATACAAACAGAGTAATATATCTATATAGTTGCACTAATGTGAGGATTCTAAAGTAGTTTATGAGCAGGAAGAGAAGAAAATGGGAAGTGTAATTGGTAATGAGTTCAAGTTTTGCAAGTTAAAAAATTTCAGCTGTTCTACATTATAATAAATGTAAATATATATAACATTGGTAACTGTACTCTTAAAATTGGTTGAGAAGTAAATTCTACTTCAACACACATGACACATAATATTAAATATTAAAATTTACTTTAACACACATACTCACACATGATTAATAAAGAGGATGTTGATCAAACTGATTGTTGGAGCAGTATCATTGAGGAGATACCACATAATAGCAATGACTGAGAAAAATGCCCACATAGCATGGTGCAGCAATGTGAACTTTCCTCAAAACTGCTGTGTGTGTCCCAGGACCCTTCAATTCCTGCTACAGACAGAATTCACATCATAGATACAGTACTACCTAAGGGAAGAAGAGAAAATGAGAGAAAATTGAAATAAATAGGGATTTTACTTATAAAAATAAATCAGTTTTCCCAAAGCCACCATTTAACATATGAAAGGAAATTATATTTTAAGTAGAGTCAGTATTAAATGGAGCCTGAAAGAAATTCAGTGTTAACTGACAAATCTAAATTATCAACCACCTGGTAAAACATTGGCTTGTAAGTGAACAAGCTAGAAAATAGCATTTAGTTTCTGTGGATATCTTCATGTAGTGAACATGGGCATCTCTGTTCTCAATTTTGACTAAGGCTCCAAGATAGCAATTGTAAATTATCTTCATAACATGAAACTTGGTGTGATTCCATTAGCACACAATTTCTCAATAAAATAGATAGAAACAACTTTTCTAACTCAGACTAGTATTTTTCAATTGGAAACCATCTTGCCCTATTGTGTGCCCCTGCTGGATGGAGATAGCAGTTGAAAATTTTTCTTATGGGGAACCAAAGCATGAGACTTGGACTAAACCAATGTTACTGCAGAGAGACATGAAGTTGAAAGAGAACAAGGTCAGAAGCAGGAAGTGTGCTTCTATTCTTTTAGAAATGTTGCAGTGATTACAGTTTTTTTTTTATTAAGACACATACATTATGTTGTTGCCCCCAAAACTATGCATCCATAGTTTCCTGAGGCCCACAGAATTGAAGGGGGTGATTTCTTTGCCTGTGTCAGAAGGTGAATTATTTCTTCCCAGAATCCTGAGACCTGTGTTCCTAAGAATTGGTAGGTGGTTTAATAAATCACAGTTTAGTAACTTCTGGTTATAGAGATTCTGAAAATTAAGGTGCCTGAAAATATTATCTGTTATTTGTTTTACAAATAATCACCTTTCAGTGTCATTACATGGGAGAAGCTGAGACTTTTAGAGAGAAAAATTTACTCATGTCCTAAAAACACACACACACGTTATAACTCATATCCTAAACACACACACACACACACACACGTTATAACATATCCTAAACACACATACACACAGATTCTATCATTGAGATTCCAGCCTCATTATTACCCTAACCTACCACTCCCCACAAAAGGCCTCATTATCAAATGCTGACACATTAAGGTTGAAGACTTCAAACACTAACATGGAGTAGATACAAACATTTATTCTAGAGCTGGAGAACATAGATCACTCTCATTCATCCCACCACTATGATGGGCTGGCGCCTGTTCGCAGATTCCATGGCTCTCAAGTTTTGGCATGTGTTGGAAGTCTTTTCAAGGATAATGTATCCTTCTTGAACTGACTCTAGAATGCACAATAGGGCAGAGAGAAGGTGAATCTAATGTTCATTTTAATTCTTGTCTAAGAGGACTCATTAGAGAGACTGAGTATTATCAGGAGAGGAGTAAATATTCAGATTCTTTGAAACTGAGAAACAGACATGGTTGATCATAGAAGTACAATTTTACATTTCTGGCATTTTAGCCATAGTAGAAGACATGTATTGAGTTCTTGAATGTCAAGGACACATGCTCTGAATCGGGGATTCTCAAATGTTTCTGATTGGTCACTTCTGACTTTGTTTCCTTCCTTAGTCTCCTACTCTTACCAGTTGGGTCCCTAATCTTGAGCCACAATTCCTCCCTTTTATATGGTTGTTATCTGTAGTTGTTTTGGATTATCTTGGGAGATCACGGGGCCCCCAGTTGAGAAGTACAGCATTATGTAATACTAGAAACAAACTTTAAAAAATAAAGGTCAAATTATCACCCATTATTCCTGTGCAATCACTGGAGATTAACAGAGCTTGCATTAGGAAGGAGATATGTGCTCTCCTGCTTTACTTGAACTAACTTTCCTTGCTTTCTCTGCACACTAAGATAGAGCTAGAAGGAGGAAAATTGCTGCATTAAGAAAGTAAAACAAAATTTCAAGCAGATATTTTACTATATTTCTAAAGAAAGACTCAGTAGACAGAAAATAAATAATAGGTTCACCCTGTGAGTTAGCAAAGAACATCCCAATTAGAGAAATAGTCGAACGGTTATTCCTAATGTACATAGTATATCTGAATTGTTCATATGAATTTCAAGTAGCTGCTCCCCATAAAGCACTAAAGACTGCTTTACACAGCACTAGAGTGAAAATTTTTCTTCAAAATTCACAGATCTATTTAATATACAATTCATCTGAAAAAAGATTTCCCAAAGGTATCATAAATTGACTTCTTTAAAATACTACCCAGCTATGAAGAAAACTTATAGTGGTTTCAACCAGAGATAAATAAACACCTTTCCTTACATAAAATTGCATGGGAAAGGAAACATTAGAAATTAAAGATGTTACAGTAAAATATGGCACTATAAATTGAAACTCCTTTGCATTAAATAAAATGTATGCACACATCAAAGAGAAAAGCCTTTGGAAAAATGTCTCCCAAAAGTGACTGAGAGAGTATCCTGAACTATAAAACAGAGTTTGGAAAAAAAACAGTGAGGCCAACTTTAAAATGGCTTTTTTTTATATTAACATAATTTTTATTTTGATCATAGTGGCTTACATATTGTTGACAATAATATTTTAGGTACATATTTACATAAAATCAGGGGGGATTCCCATCACCGGTTTGTCCTCCCTACTCCTCCGTTTTTGTTCTACCTCCCATATCCTCTTTCCTCACCCCCAGGGCTGCTAGAATATGTGGTCCCCATGGCTTTTTGTAGTGTAAGCCCACAATTGAAATATATTACCTGAAAGTTTGGTATTTTTCATTAGCAATAAAATAGATTTGTTTAATCAAAATGTTAGCTAAATGTGACATTTTCTGAAGATACCTCCCGTGTAATGCTCAGGGAGTCTGGTTCACTCTTACCTTACTTGGTCAGTCAGGAAGAATGATTCAGCATGAGGATCCAAGGATACAGAGCTTCTCCAGCCCTCTGTTGTTAGGGGTCAATAGGGCTATCCCTGAGATATTCTGTGATTATTCAGTGCCATGAGGATCATGGGTAGGTGTGGATCAGGCAAAACACATGTCCCTAATCACAGAACTAACTCCTAGTCTCACATACGACTATTCATTTTAAACTTTATTGATTGATTGCTTGATTGGTTTCTAAACCACACCTAGCAGTGCTCAGGGGTTACTCCTGGCTCCTGGATCTCAGAAATCGCCCCTTGCAGACCAGGGGACCATATGGCATGCTGGGAATCAAACCAGATCTCTCCCAGGTTGACTGCATGCAAAGCTAATGCCCTACCACTGTGTTATCTCTTGGACTCACAAACATATCTATTTTATAAAGCTATTCATATCATAATAAGATCAAAGAATTTCTTGTAAATCAAATTCCTTTAAGAGTTAAGGAGATATTTCAGGGTTTATGTCTAAGCCCAGTTTGTTTCCCAGCACCAAATACACCCCTCACCTGGTGTTGAGCCTGAAGTCCCAGAATATCATGGCGGATTACCAGGAAAGGTCCTGTCTCTCAGCCATCTAAGCAGATATGAATATTTACTCATTTGTTTGGGGAAGACAGTCAAAAATAGTTTGGAATAGTCTCCAGGTATACTGAGAAATCTTGTAGCATATCTCCCACAAATTCACACACCAAGTAACCCTATTTTCTATCAACATGTGAAGACTTTTATCTAATATTCCAGGAACAGTCTGTAAATTAAACCAGGAATTTTACTGTAGTACTGATTTGGATAAAAAGAGAGGACTTTGGTGAAGATTAATTTATAGAGAAAAAATTTCTTTCAGTAACACAATAGAGGTCTAAGTTTCTAGAAAGACAATGAATAGACTCCACCTAGAAAAGTGCTATCACTGAAGAAAGCTGCTATACTGGCATGTGGCATAGAAAACTACCTTAATGGGGACTGGAACTAAAGAGATAGTACAGCAGGTAAGAGTCTTGCCTGGCACACAGTTGACATGCAACATGATGCAGGTTCAATCACTAAGGCCTCAAGTGGAACTCCCAGACTATAAAGATCAAAAATACCTTAATACCTACACTTATGCAAAGACTTCAACAAATATTTAATAAACATTCAATACTTCAACTCTGGTCATTATGACTTCGTACAGATGACCTGATTTTTCTGAAATAAAATTTTATTTTCTGCAGAGGAACATTTAGTTATGTCAAACATGCTTTTAGTGATCCTGACCTTTGAGAAGTTAATATACAAAGTTGAAGGCATATTGTCATAGAAATCAAGCTGAAAAATGTCAGTCACTTGATAGTTAACATTCAGAATACCCAGATGTACTTTTTATTTTGTTTCATTTTTTTGTTTGGGGGCCACATCCAGCAGTGCTCAAAAATTACTCCTGGCTCTGCACTCAGAAAACACTCCTGTCTGGCTCTGGGAACCATATGGGATGCCTGAAATTAAAAACAGGTCCTTTCTGGGTAGGTGATGTGCAAGGCAAAAACCCTACCACTGTGCTATTGCTCCGGCCCTAGATGCACTTTTTTTTAAGTTTATCTATTTGTTGAGTTGTATGGATTATCTGAACACCAAACTAGGAATTACAACATTAAAAAAACATTCTAATATGAAAGGATTATTTGATATATCATATTAGCTAAACTGAGTGTGCATTGGAAAATATAGAATATTCACAGGAAAAAATTTTCTGAAAGTCAGAGCACAAAAGTTCTTTTCTTACTTCAGTAATTTATATTGTCCAAAGGAATCTAAACTTGGCAGTATCCATAGAATCACAGAATATATGTGCCTTTGTATAAATATACACTTGTTTTGACTACCTTTAGAGACAAAAGTACTGTGAAGTCATGATAAAATGAAATCTAAGACTGAAAAGATAGGCCATTATTTTATGATATTCGTGCTTGTTTTGTTTTAAAGTAACTTCACAATAATAATAAAAAAAAAAGAAAACACACGATTTAGAACTGCTACTGTGAAATTGTCTGCCAGCAAGTCTTGAGTTTTTGCATGTAAAATCAAAATGCAAAATTCCAGATGTTAAAAAGTTACATGTTTAACAATTTTAAGAAGTTGGTGTCCAGATATCCAGGCTCCATCTGGTGCCCATGCTGGTCTCTCACAGGTTTTGTCCTTTGATGTCTACTGACCCAGGACCTTCTCCTTTCTTCTGCAGTCCTCCTGATCCAGCCCTGATGTTCTGTCCTATATTCTCCATAGTCTTCCTGAAGTTTGCTTCTCCATAGGTTGTTGCTGAGGCTCTGTGACTTGTCCTACTGATTTTTGACTTTTGGCTGTCTTTTGTTCTCTGGCCAAATGGATATGGAAAAGAACTGCTGCATTTTCTGCTTTTTTCTGGAAGATAGGTGAGGAGTTAATAAGAAAGTTACCTCTCTTATGAGGTCTTTTATATATATGATATGCATAATATCTTTGACTGGATAAGATTTTAAATGAACATTAAATTAAAGGCATCAGCTAGGACCCCATCTTCCCCCACCTATCCAGTAAAACAGAACCAAAAAAAAATTTTTACCATGAGTACATTTTTTATGTTTCATAACCAAGATATATTTTCATATTTCAAACATGAAAAACAAATATTTTTATAGATAGGAAGTGATAATTACTTTAACAATTATATCCACTTAGAACTAGTTTTCATGAAGTAGAAAATATATAATTTAACTTATAGTTATCTCTGTGAATAAAGGTAATGTATTATTTTGGTAATCTATTTTTTATTTATTTTTTTAATTTTTACTTTGATCATAATGGCTTACATATCTTTTACAGTAGTATTTTAGGTACATATCAACATTGGTAATGTATTTTTAATACTTAAAGTGTTACATGAAAAATAATTGACTGCTAGCTTAAGTACAAAAATTATCCTAATTTTCAAATATAATAAAATTCTAGACAAATGAGATATCTCAGATCTGCTTTTTTAAGATATTTTTTAAATATGTTTTATGGTTTTTTCAATAAGGCTGATGGTACTCTGAAAATATGCCACATGAATTTATTATAAATGTAAGATTTTTAATTTAAATGTAGTCTCATTCATATATTCCATAAATATAGAAAGTAAACTTTTATTAGAGTAAAATAAACTTCTGTTTAGGAACTGCAGTTTTGTTACATTACCTTTATACATTACACTTTTCAAAGTATATAACCAGAAATAATCAAAAATCACCATTTTATGAATTTGAAAACAAAGTCAATGCATACTAAAGCAGTTAGTGGTACTAATAAATAAGTCATTTGTTCGATAATATAATGGTCAGATACAAAAATATGTATTAAAATAATTTTAATGAACATATTGAGTATGGCATACTAAATGTTTTTCTCAAGTATTTTTATATATAAATAATGTAATTGAATCATCATCAGATACACAACGCTGTTGATCATTGAGTTTCATTCATACAATGTACAACATCCTTACCAGTGCACATTCTTTCCACCAATATCCCTAGTTTTCCTCACACTCTCCCCTTATCTTTCCCCCCTGCCTGCCTCTATGGCAGTTATTTTTCCTCTCTCTCTTTCTTTCTTTTCTTTTAGACACTATGATTTGTAATATTGTGACTCAGGGATATTATGTATATGACTTTATTTTTTTTTCAGTACCCATTATGTGTCCAGAGTAATCATTTCCAACTATCATCTTGATTGTCTCTTTTCTGCCCTAACTGCAATTCCCAGCTATGTGACAAGCTTCCTATCATGGGCTGGTTCTCCTGGCCCTCATCTCTATTGTCTTTGGGTATTATTACCATACTAACTTTTTTATCCCATAAATAACACTGAACATTTTTATAGCATGAAGCACTGGAAAATATAATAATGGAAAAGACCCAAGTTATTTTCCAAGTCCTGCCTCTAATGCATCATATGAAAACAGTTCTTCATGGTGTCAACGCATTTTCAAGAAGTTTACATCTGCTCTTCAACAACCCAAATGCTGAGTGACACTTTGATCATATTATTACTAACATACTCTTACCTTTACCTTCAACATCTATATTTCTGTTTGTTATACACAAATTCATTTCTTCCTCTTGCCTCTTACTTTCCTCCATGTTATACATTTGGAATTCCCTATTTCTCCACCCTGCTAGGACCAATGGCTCTGTATCTTCTAATAAAAATACGCACTAGGATTCTCCATATCCTTTGACTATATCACAATACTTGGTTCTGGAGCCAGCAGAGCAGAGTAATCATAATCATTTTTTTAGACATTAAGACCAGAATTATGCTGGCACTACTATTTAGCAAAATATCTTGCCGCCATGCTCCTAAATTAGTTCCTTCACAGAATGGCCCTACAATTTATATATTGCAAGAGATGTTGTAGAGATTAACTGTTATTTATACACAATGCACAGTCTCTGACATATGGCGGTTACTCAATAAATGTTAGTGCTTTTTCACTCCTTTTTAAAATTCTCAGGACACTACACTGAAGAGAAGTAAAACACAAAAGCTACTGCTGATATTGTTACTTAGGACAAATGCATTGCTTTTGTCAGAGCAACACTTTTCAAGCTATCAGAAGAGGTTCATCACTACTTGACTTTCAGATGTCATATCAAAACTCTTTCTCTTCCTGTCTCTGACCCTTTATTATTCTACATAGATGCTATATAAAAATTATCAGGGCATATTCAAAGTATTGTGGTCTTTCCTATCATAATCCAACACCACAAACCCACTGCCATTGCATCACCAAACTCAGATTGAACTGGCTCCATATAACCTTCCACTTCAAGTGTTTCCTAAGATGTAGGAAAGGGCGATTGCTAAGGATCCCACATTTATTTGGACTTGTGTTTTCTAGAGATTGGCATGGCTTCTTGTTTTTATATATATATATATAGTTTAGTAGATATGGTACTAAGCCTTAAGAACACATCTAAAATTTAGATGCTAAGACAGGGGCTGGAGTGATAACACAGTGGTAAGGCATTTGCTTTGCATGCAACTGACCCAGACCTGGGTTCGATCCCTGGCATCCCATATAGTCCCCGAGCCAGGATTTCAGAGCACATAGCCAGGGGTAACCCCTGAGTGTCACCAGGTGTGGCCCCAAATCTGTGGGGTTTGTTTTGGGGCCTCCTGAGTGTAGCCAAGAGGATTCAGTGTTCTTCTAATCATTCCTCTTGGTGATTCTTACTCAACTGGGCCAGCAGTTCAATGTGAGGGTTAAAGAAAATAGTGCTACTCAGGTCCAAACCCTGGCAGGATTTGGGACTTTCTGAACAATAGTTGATGAAATTTGAGAAACTATGATTTTAGAAACTGAACTGGGTTCTTTTGTGTAAAAAACATTCACCTTAGCTACTATACTGTACCTTCAGCCTTGGAAAAATGTTTGACATCTCTAACTTATGCCTATTCCAATAGTTAACAGCACACTCTTGGGGTCATATAAATCCAGTCTTCCAATTTATCATTTCAAAATTTTATTTCTTTGTCTCTGGAAATAGAACTTAATATAAAGTTAATAATAAGCATGTATAAACTCAATAAAAATTAGATAAAAATATCACAAAGGATTTTAGATTCTTTCATAAATTCTTACTTCCCTTTCTTAATTTCAGCTTTTACTAAGAGTGGAGACCTAGAGATTGTTTCTATACCTTAATATTTTCCTACTTTATGAAATTTAAAAAATCATATTTGGGTGTATCTTGTAATAGCAATGCAATTTTAAGTATTCATTAGAAAAGGCCATTAATTCTAACAGAACTTTTAATTGATGTTTTAAATAATCTTTATTTTATTACCTAAAATTGATATAATTCTTAATTACACTTGGTTGGTCAGCACTGGAAGTTATATTTCTGTAACATGACCATACTAATTATAAATAAAAGTCATTAATGAATATAAAGTTTTATATAATATTTTTCTTAAAATAATTATGACTTCTTTTCTTAAAAAATTGAAAACTCAGGGATGAAAGTAAAAGTACATTTTTAAAGTAATTTCTTAAAAATTACCTTAGCCATGTGGATCTTATTCCTAACATCCTAACACCCACCAAGAGTGATCTCTATGCAGAGCCAGGTTTAAGTCCTATGGTCAGAAAACCAAAATAAAATAAATAAGTGCCAACCAATATTTATATATACTCTGAATAAATAACCATGTCAAATGTATACAAAATAAAAATTACATTTTTTTTTTGGTTTTTTGGGCCACACCCTGTGACGCTCAGGGGTTACTCCTGGCTATGTGCTCAGAAGTTGCTCCTGGCTTCTTGGGGGACCATATGGGACGCCGGGGGATCGAACCGCGGTCCGTCCTAGGCTAGCGCAGGCAAGGCAGGCACCTTACCTCCAGCGCCACCGCCCAGCCCATAAAAATTACATTTAAAAGTGTATTTCTCAAAAAGTAGATATCTAAAAATGATGTTGATTCAAAATGTAACTTGTTCTTTCCTAGGAATCATGATTAAATGTCAGGGTCTATACTAATAAATTAATAATATATTCTTGAACTATATAGTTAAGGTGTCCCATATGTACAAAGATTTACAATAGAGTAGAAATAGTTTTCAAAAAAAAAGAAATAGTTTTCCACATGAGTTCTATATTATAAAATTATAAAATGGCTGAACTATAATTTATAGTTTCCTAAACTTCAAAGTTTGACTATCAACTTTTCTTTTGGTGGTGGTGATAGTTGTTTTGGGGTCATACCCAGTGTTTCTCAGGGCTTACTCCTGGCTCTGGCCTCAGGAATCACTCCTGGCAGCCTCAAGGGAATATTTGTAATGCTGAGAATCAAACCAGTCAGCTGTGTGCAAGGCAAATGTCCTGCCAGCAATCATTCCATCATTCCTACTCCTGATTTTATGTTTTGATGGTGTACACTTTTTCATAGATAAGTGACTTGAAGTGATTCACAGTTCTAGAGCACAGTACAATACTTGTGAGTGATGGCTGGTTAGAGGCATCCTGGGAATCAGTTAGCCAAGACAGTCTTAATCTTAAAACCATTCTTCTTTGTCAGAGTACTTCCTCAATCAAAAGCAATCTACTTCGGTAACTTTGAGAGTAGTTAATGGAATGGGAAGATAATTTATTGACTGTAGTTTTCATGAGTTTTTTTTTTTTCTTCAGAATCTTCTCTGAAGAACCTAACATGAGAATTAATGTACCTTAAAATCTTGATGGTAACAACCAATACTGGAAACCTGCTGACTTCAGTAGTTTGTTTATTGTCTTTTCTCCTTCCTAGATAAAAATCAGTCCTTTTTTATGCAAAGATGTCAACGTTAGATGCAAAAATTTCTTATGGAACAAAAAGATTACTTCCTTAATTTGTCTTTCATGAGTTTGCTTAATCAGATAAAAGGCAAATAGGGGATGTGATGATATTTAGTGTTCAGAGGCACAAGTTAAATAAAACAATTGAAATCCATTTTCAGAAAGGGAAATTGATGCTTAACTAGTTGTAAAGGAAGTCAAGTTTCCTTTCTGTATTTTTCAGTTACTTTAGTTAACTGTGATTCATAAATATTATGCATTAGAAGTTTTAGAGAGAGCAAATATTTATGTAAGTTTTATTGCTATACATTACAAGCCTTGCTTATTAGCTAGCAATTATTTTGCCTATTTTATATAAATTATTTTTATCATAGGTATTTAAGTACTAGAAAAAATCATAGCATTTATCAGCTTTGGTGTCATCTGAAATTTCAAGCACATATTACAGCTATTGAAACATTTCTCCAGGGGATGGGAGGGAGCTAACAGGTCGAACTACTGAAAATAATTTTATAAAAAAAAACTATTAAATTATATTGACATTTAAGTAGACTCTTTCTTTATTTAATTTTTATTTTATTTTATTGAAAGGATTGTGATTAACAAAGTCCTTCATACTTGGATTTCAGACATACAATAAATCAGTGCAAATTCCACCACCAGTGCTGACCTTCCTCCACTAATGTTCCCAGAGTGTGTTCCATACCGGCATCCCCAGGAACCCAGCCTATCAATATAACAGGTCCATTTTTAGTTTAGATTGTTAAAGTTTGGTCTTTTAATGCCATTGTTGTTGAAATTTAGTTCTGACCTTTTTAACACCATCAATGCTCTTAAGACCATTTTGCACCTAGCACCTATCTTTTCATATTTGTGTTTCTCCTCCTCCACTCAATTTCTTATCTTCTCCTTGCTTGTTTGAGATAATTCCCATTTAAACCATAGTATTTCTTCATGCAGTTATTCTAAATATCACTTATAAGTGATATCATCTTGAATTTATCCTCCTCCTTTTGGCTTACTTCATTTAACATAATATTTTCCAGTTCCAATCATATTGCAGCAAATTTCATTATTATACCATTCTTACGGCTATGTAGTATTCTTTTTTAAAATATTTTTTATTTAAACACCTTGGTTACAAACATGATTGTTGTTTGGTTTCAGTCATATAAGATGACACCGCCCCCTCCATCACCAGTGTAACATTCCCAAATATCCCACCTCCACTCCCCACCCTCTCCTGTCCTCTAGACAGGTTTTCTATTTTCCTCATATATTCTCATTGTTAGGATATTTCAAAATGTAGTTATTTCTCTACCTAACTCATCACTCTGTGGTGAGGTTCATGAAGTGGGCTGTAACATTCAGCCCTCCTCTCTTTTGTCTCAGAAAATTGTTGAGAAATGTCTTTCATTTTTTTTAAACCCATAGATGAGTGAGACCATTCTCCGACTTTCTCTCTCTCTCTGACTTATTTCACTCAGCATAATAGATTCCATGTACATCCATGTATAGGAAAATTTCATGACTTCATCTCTCCTGACGACTGCATAATATTCCATTATGTATATGTACCACAGTTTCTTTACCTATTTATCTGTTGAAGAGCATCTTGGTTGTTTCCAGAATCTTGCTATGGTAAATAGTGCTTCAATAAATATAGGTGTGAGGAAGGGGTTTTTGTATTGTATTTTTGTGTTCCTAGAATATATTCCTAGGAGTGGTATAGTTGGGTCGTATGAGAGCTCAATTTCCAGTTTTTGGAGGAATTTCCATATTACTCTCTAGAAAGGTTGAACTAGTCGGCATTTCCACCAGCTTTCCTTTCTCTCCACATCCCTCCAACACTGCTTGTTCTCATTCTTTGTGATGTGTGCCAACCTCTGTGGTGTGCTGTGGTACCTCATAGTTGTTTTGATTTGCATCTCCCTGATGGTTAGTGATGTGGAGCATTTTTTCATGTGCCTTTTGGCCATTTATATTTCTTCTTTATCAAAATGTTTGTCCATTTCCTCTCCCCATTTTTGATGAGATTAGATGTTTTTATCTTGTAGAGTTCTGTCAGTGCCCTGTATATTTTGGATATTAACCCCTTATCTGATGGGTATTGGGTGAATAGTTTTTCCCACTCAGTGGGTGGCTCTTGTATCCTGGGCACTATTTTCTTCGAGGTGCAGAAGCTTCTCAGCTTAGTATATTCTCATCTGTTAATCTCTGCTTTCACCTGCCTGGAGAGTGTAGTTTCTTCCTTGAAGATGCCTTTAGTCTCAATGTCCTGGAGTGTTTTACCTATGTGTTGTTCTATATACCTTATGGTTTCTGGTCTGATATTGAGGTCTTTAATCCATTTGGATTTTACCTTTGTACATGATGTTAGCTAGAGGTTTAAGTTCAATTTTTTGCAAGTGGCTAGCCAGTTGTGCCAACACCACTTGTTGAAGAGGCTTTGTTTGCTCCATTTAGGACTTCTTGCTCCTTTATCAAAGACTAGATGGTTGTATGGGGAACATTCTCTGAGTACTTAAGTCTAAATAGACTCTTTCAACCAGAGAGTAAGTTTGATGTATTGAGTGCATGCTTTACATGTGAAAGGCCCAGGACTACGTGACCTCCTGAAAACCCCTTGATCTCTAAACTGAGTGTGACCCCAAAGCACTGTCAGGTGTTTCTCAAACTTCACTCCCTGCCAAAAAATAATATTATATTTTTCAAAGTTTACACACACTCTCATATGTTTTAGTTAATGAATACACAGTGCTTTCTATACAAATACTATTCTACTAAAATACTGAAATAATATTCTAAAATATATGCTACATATTTTATAAACATTTCATTGAGCATCATAGTAAACTCTATGACAGGTTACTTTATTATTTCTATAAACAAAAAGAGATATGGAAAAGTTTACTTGTAATCACAAGTCATTAAAATTACTGTTATATTCATGATCCAGTAAAATCAAACTTGCCATATACAAAAATTATTATCACCCTCATTTAAAAAATGTGAAAATTCATTAAGAAAATATTTAAAAGTCCAAATCTAACTTTATATAAAAAGAGATAACTCTGGATTTAAATTAATAAAACAATTTTAATTCCTTTTTATAATTTCTTTCTATTATATTGTATTGCTAAATATTGCAGTTGCACATACAGTTGCAGTATTTATACAAAGCAAATATAAGCTTGATAAATTTCTTTTCTGGGATATGATTTTTCGACTTTAACTATTATCACTTGAATAAATTTTTGTAAAAGCCCATGATGCAAAATTAAATAATATATCTATATAAATGATATGCTCAGAATGCATAAGGAACCAAGTCTTGGGATCTGGAGAGATCATACAGATTAAGTAGGATGCTTGCCTTGCAGATGGCTGGGTTTGATTTTTGGCATCTGTTTGATCTCTTGAAGCCGCTATGGTCCACCAACATCCCTCCCCCAAAAGGAACTATGTCACAGAAGTAATATTTCAGAAATAAGTTTTACTATATTAATTCCAATACTGTTTGATGAGAGCCTACTATATCAAAAGGCTACATAAAAATAATTGTAAGTTACAGGCAAATAATAAAAGACAAGTTATAGTTCCTGATTTCAAGTTATCTAATCATCCACACAAGCAAGTAGATTCCTATTAGTTTTAAAACTTTTAGAATAGTCGAAACTATTTATTTTCTTTTTATTGAATCATGTGAGATACTCAATTACAAAATTGTTGATGGTTGGTTATCAATATTATATGTTCCAACACACATCACTTCTCCAGTGCATGCTTTCCCACAAAGGTACTAAGTTTTTCTTCCGTCCAGTCATCTCCTACCCCAGCCTCCTTTGTGGTAGTATGGCAGACACTATTGTGCTCTCTCTGTCTCTATCTCTCTCTGTCTCTCTCTGTCTGTCTGTCTGTCTGTCTGTCTGTCTGTCTGTCTCTCTCTCTCTCTCTCCTCTTTTTCTTTATATTTTCCCTTTAAGACCTTGTGGTTTTCAAAGGCTATCATTTATGCATATTGATTTATCTTATTTCAGCAACTAGATCTTGTCCAGAATAATCATTTTCAGCTATTGTTGTCATAGTTGTCCCTTCTCTGTCTTGTCTGCACTCCCTCCCTGTACCCCACCACCGCTTTTTGTAGTAACCTTCCTATCACAGCTCTCATTAGTAACTATACTTAAAGAACCATGGATAAGATATGTTTCATAAAGATTTACTTCCAATTTTTCTAAGTTATTTAATATGAAAAACAATTACCCATATATTATATTACTTGTCCTATCCCATCCTACCCAGTTCCATGCACCATGTTTTGATTCTGTTCCGCACCATATACCTGCCTCCAGAGTAAGATAACCAAGTTGTGTCCCTGTGCCATTCTCTTGCCAGTGTACAGTTTACTTGTATGAAACCTTGTTGCTGAGCTTTTCTTGGTCTTTATCTCAGAGGGTCCCTACCTCATGCCAGATTTCCTTAAGTCTAGCCTCTATCTAAGGTAAGACCCCTGCCAGATTCTGCTGTCTGAACCTATAGCTTTTCCTTCCTACTGTCCAGCCACCTGATTCCCTACCTGGTCCTAGGGCATGCCACAGGTAAGTGTGCAAAGAGAAGGGGGTGCTAAAGGAAAAAGGGCCTATACTGCTGTCTCCAGCCCCAACTGTCCTATTATCTATTTGATTGCATAAGCGATCAACTAAATTAACTAAATTAACTGTGGTTCTTCACTTACAGTTTAACAACATAAAAGGTACAAATATTAACATACAGTTAACATAATTCTACATTTTGTTAATTGTTGCTGTTTGTTTTGGGGCCACACTGGCAGTGTTCAGAGCTTAATCCTGGCTCTGCACTCATGGATTACTTCTAGCAGGCTCAGGGAGGAAGGATCTATATTAGGTGCTCCAGATTGAACTCAGGTTGGCTGTATTCAAGGGAAATGCCCTACCACCCTCCTATGGTTCAGGCTCTGATTTATTACTGCTCAGTATACCCACAGTTTAAACAACCATATTAAAATATTACTTCTAGAATTTTCTAATTATTCTAAACCAAAACTATCCTTATTAAATGAGAATTCTTCCAAAATGTTTATCAGTTCCGGAAAATTTTCCTTTCCACTTTATGTGTTTTTAAATCTGACGTGTTGAAATCCATGTATCAAATGGATAGAGATGTACAATATTTGTCCTTTGGATATTGTTAGACTTTACTTAGTATTAGCATTAGGTTCGTGAGTTCACCTATTCTGAGACTATGGCAAATGTCAGAATGTCCTTATTCTTTAAGTTCGTATCATCTTCTCTTGTACATAAAAGTAACCTGCTATTGTCATTTAGTTTATTCATCATTAAGATAAATACTAATAGATTTCTTCCCTTTTAGGTTTTTGTAAATAATGTTGCTATGCTTGAAAATGTACAAATATATCTTAAAACTGCTGTTTTCCATAATATTAAAGATACAAATAAAAGTAAAGTTTCTGCTTATATAGGAATTAATTTTGGCATTTTGTGGAGTTACCTTACTGATTATTTTTTACCATTTTCCTATAAGTTTTTACCAGTAAGACTTTAAAGTTCCAACTCTCCAGATCAATGTCAATTATTGCCTGAGTTTTCCTCAGTTGTAGTGAACCTAGTAGAAATACAGGTGGTACCCTCTGGCTTTCTTCTGTTTAGTTATGTTAAATATTTTTTTGTGGGGGCCGGGCGGTGGCGCTAATGGTAAGGTGCCTGCCTTGCCTGCTCTAGCCTCGGACGGACCGCGGTTCGATCCCCTGGCGTCCCATATGGTCCCCCAAGCCAGGAGCGACTTCTGAGCGCATAGCCAGGAGTAACCCCTGAGCATCACCGGGTGTGGCC
The DNA here is from genome assembly GCF_024139225.1 of Suncus etruscus. Classification (NCBI taxonomy): domain Eukaryota; kingdom Metazoa; phylum Chordata; class Mammalia; order Eulipotyphla; family Soricidae; genus Suncus; species Suncus etruscus. Next base: position 134,877,902 of record NC_064851.1, read on the forward strand.
CAAAAACCAAAAAAAAAAAAAAAAATTTTTTTGTTCTTATTTTCCACTTATATATATTTTTATACATTTTTTCATAATTGTAGCAAATTCCATATCTACCCATGTTGTTGCAAATAGCAAAATTTTATGTGTATTATATGTATTTATATTTATAGGTACATAGATATGAAAAGCATCCAACTTCATATGTATAAAATATACCTTTTTATCCATTTATTAGTTAATGCAAACAAAGTTATTACAGGTATTAGCTATTGTAATACAGCAAGAAACATGGTGTATTAAATCACCTTGAACTCATATTTTGTATTGAGGGAGAATACCTAAAGAGCAATAACTAGCTTACCTGTTATTTCTTCATTATATGTTTTATTGAGAACTCTCTTTGTATGTACATCAGAAGAATATCAGGAGATAATCAGAAATATATCAGGACTATCCTATATATAGTTATATTCCCTATAGATCGTAGGGAAGAGGAGGGATTTACACATTAAAAATTAATACATTCTTCACAAAGTATGAGATGTACATAAAAACATACAAGAAGAGATGTAAGAAAGAGTTGGTAGAACTAAGCTATCTTCTGTCATTTGGGGATCTATCTCCATTTTTTCCCTAAAAGTATCAATCAATTGTTTTTCATGTAATGACAATTTGTGCTTCAAAGCAATTTTTCTTCAGTATTTTATAGACAACATTTTCCAGGATGAAGTGAGCAGTTATAAATTATAATTATATGGCCAAATCTACAAAATACCTTTTAAAAATCAGGCAAGCCTCCATCTATTTATCTCTGTGCCAGATCTGTCATTTACATTGGTATTTTTTAAAGGATTTCTAGTAGAATTGGCATTAGTTTAATTAACATTGAAGCTATAAATCAAAATGAAGACTTGCATGTTGTATCCTGTGAGACTTATGCTTCTCATATTAAGAATAATTGTGCTTTCCTGCAAGAACTAATAAATGGAAACAAACACTATAAATTGACTACTGGACATAGTTATGTCTATTATTATGTTTTTAAATACATAAACTCTATTTTATTAACTGCAATCAATTGATAAATTTATATAATTGAGAATATTAACTTTTTTACTTTAAATCTATATTTGGTTCACATTCATAATACATATTTAGAGTTAAAAGTAAATAGTTAGGGGCTGGTGAGGTGGTGCTAGAGGTAAGGTATCTACCTTGCAAGTGCTAGCCAAGGAAGGACCATGGTTTGATCCCCCAGCGTCCCATATGGTCCCCCCAAGCCAGGGGTAGTTTCTGAGCGCTTAGCCAGGAGTAACCCCTGAGCATCAAACGGGTGTGGCCCCCAAACAAACAAACAAACAAACAAACAAAAAGTAAATAGTTAGATCCAGGAAATATAAGAAAGGAGAGAGAGAGTAGTGTCATAAAATTAAGTATAAAAAAAATAATGTATTCTTACTGAGACATGAGAGTTACGCTAATAAAGTATGCCTGCTGCCCTTTATAAACCCATATTAAGTCATTCTTAAATTTTTTTGTACCTTCATTTTAAAATAGATAATATCTTTCCCCATTATTTAATAACATTTCTCTGTATTCTTAATCATTTATATAATCAGAGTACTTTGGGAACATTGATAATTTGGTTATAAACAATCACAAAAAAAAGAATTTTATAAATGTTTTATTTTCCAGTGCATATAAAAATTACATCTTGGGCCCGGAGAGATAGCACAGCGGTGTTTGCCTTGCAAGCAGCCGATCCAGGACCAAAGGTGGTTGGTTCGAATCCCGGTGTCCCATATGGTCCCCCGTGCCTGCCAGGAGCTATTTCTGAGCAGACAGCCAGGAGTATCCCCTGAGCACCGCCGGGTGTGGCCCAAAAACCAAAAAAAAAAAAATTACATCTTAACTATAGTCTATGAAGGAAGCAATCACATTATGTCTAAAAAAAATACAATTAGAGATAATATATTGAGAAAGATATCATTACCCTTGCACATGACCAAACTGGGTTTGATCTTTGGCATGCAATATGAAGCATGTGCCAGGAGTAATTCTTGAGTTTAGAGCCAGGAGGGACCCCTGAGCATTGCTCAATGTAACACAAAAACGTAAGAACAAAAATACAGATATCTTAATTTAAGAATACTGAAAAAATATGACACAGTGACACAGCAAGAACAACTTGTTGAAAAAATGGTACTGACATATATGTTCATCATAGGGATACCACAAAACTTTAATTTGAAAAATAATTATATAATAATAAATATCTAGGAGAGTAATAAAGTAAACAGCAATACAAAATCTGTACCAATGGAGGGCATGCATGCCCATGACCTTGGAATGCTCTATCAACCCCAAAATAAGAAGCCAAACACAAGCTAGAGGGTGAAAGACAAATCAGCTTGCTCAAAGATCATATTCCTTGTGGGGTTTGTTTAGGGGTTTCGGGACTATACCTACTTGTGCTCAGTCAGGAATTCAGGAATCACTACTGGCAGTGCTTAAAGAACCATATGTAAAGCCTGGGAATAGAACCTAGGTCACTGAATACCAATCAAGTGTCATACCCTACATTAATGCTTTGGTCCAATATTCCTTTCTGATCCTGTCCTCTCTTGAAGTGAAGTGATGCTATTCACAACACTGTCATTATCCCACTCTCCAAATTTCAATAATCACCACTTCTCTCTGGAGTCAACACTCAGTAGCTCTGATGTACCTAATAGTGACTTATTTTATGGTATTCACATTGCATTATCTTCACCAAATATTGTTTGGCTATAAAAGTAATTTCTCAATAAAGCACCATTTTTGGGTTGACATTCCTTAGTGTGTGTGTTAAACTGACCCTCACTGAATTGCCTTTTGAATTTGTCTTTTTGTTGTTCTTTTAGAAGACACATCATATTTGTATTTAATGATTAATTGCTAATAATTTTAATTCAAGAGTTTTACATAAAATTCTACATCCTTAACTTCTGAAAATGTAAAAAATCCAGTTCAATAGTTATCAAATTTCTTTTTTTAATATAATTTTTATTTTAATCATAGTGGCTTATGTATCATTGACAATAATATTTTAGGCACATATTAACATAAAATCAGGGAAATTCCCATCACCGAATTGTCCTCCCTCCACCTCCGTTCCCGTCCTACCTCCCATATCCTCTTCCCTCACCCGCAGGGCTGCTAGAATAAGTGGTCTCCTCTGTGCCTAGCTTACTACTTAATGGTCTTACACCTGTTTGGTCTTGGTACCTCACTTATTTCCCCTTCTAATTGGGAGGTGGGACTAAATAGTTCAAGTTATGTGGTTATGTTTGAAGAAAAGTAATAAACTGGGAAAAAATTCAAATACTCTGAAAATGGGCTGAGTCCTTCTAGAGGTCCTCATTTTAGGTTTGAGAGACAAAGGGGGAAAAGAAGGTGAAATGCCACAACAGTACAAAAAGAAGTGTCAAATAAAATATCCAGTGAGCACTCCAAAATAAAAGAAAAAAAAGATAAGCACCACATAAAAGCCATGGTATTGAGATAAAAAATGTGGCAGAGCACATAAAGGAAGAAAAGAAAAGAAGAAAATAAATAAATATAAATGGAGACAACAACTTCAATAGACAAACCAAAACAAAGAAATTGACAAAAACTAGATAAATGAGTAAAAAAGTTGTTTTGTGCTTTTTGCATTTTTTTTTCCTTTTATTTTCCTCTGCACATGCACAGTAAATATAGGGGTCATTCGCAAAGAAATTCCCTTGGCCTAAGAGATACAGGGATTCTCCACCCTTGAGGTATATTGTCATGGGATTAACTATAGACTCCTTTCAGGTTCATTTACTCTCCCCTTGGTGCTTTTGTGGTGTATGGAAGACTTCTGCTCTATCCTAGGTGATAAAATCAGACCTCTGTATCTAGAGATATTGGTATCTGCACAGGTCAAGGAGTGGAACTTATGATGAAGTCTTCCTTTGTGGTTCTAGAAGTTCTATTCCTTCAGTGTCATTTTAGTCCATCTTCTGTGGTTGGTGATCCTAGTCTTTGTGCTGATCCTAGGATGGAACCTACGATAGCATCTTACATTGTGTTTCCAGAAGACCCATTCCATTGCAATTGTCTCAGCCAGACCTTTGGAAGTGGAGATCATGGTTGTTGTGCAGGTCGTAGCTCAAACCCTAGACTAGGGCTTTTTAATTGGATACATACAGTCTGGTCATGGTTCTTTCAGTCAGTCATCTGTAAATCGCAATCTTGGCATTTGGACAGACCAAAGGGTGACAAGTCTTCTGATTTTGTCTTATTGTTAGCTGGTGAGGTAGGATAATTTCTCTTCGGTCAAGTTGTTCCCATTTTCCTCATTGTCAGGATATAATATTAGGGCTGGCACTTGTTGGTGTCTGAGCAGTATTAAGGATGTCCCGGATGAAATTTGTTTCCTGTGGCTGTTGTGAAGAACTGTGTCGTTTCTATGTCTGGGATCCAGGGTTCAAGGCTGGACGGTTGGTGTCTAATCACTTGGGGTCTAAGTTGGGTCCACGTGACATATTTTCAAGGTGGGAGATGCCCCTGTATTGTAAACATGTATGAGTTCTTATCCCTAGTAGATAAGAGCTCATTTTTATACTTAATATTTCCTCTTTTGTTTAGTGTGCCTTTGCAAGGAGAAATGGTTCTACATTATATTGCCAGTGCATTTGAGGGTGGAAAGAGAAGAAAACAAAAGCAGGTCACACACCCAAAAAAGATAAAAATAAAAATAAAAATATATGTGCTCACGTATATATATATATATATATATATATATATATATATATATATATATATATATATAAAGAAAAAATCTTTCATCTTCTGGCTTACTTTGTTTAAAATAATGTTCTAGGTCCATCCATGTTGCTGCAAAGTCTGTGATTGTATCATTTCTGACTGTCATGTAGTATTCCATTGTGTATAGATACCACATCTTAATGATCCACTCATCTGTTGTTGGACATTGAGGTTGGTTCCAAGACTTGGCTATTACACTGAGTGCTGAGATAAATAGTGGGGTGCACACATACTTTGGAATGAATGTCCTTCCAACTTGGGGGTAGATACCTAGGAGAGCAATTGCTGGGTCAAATGGCAGCTCAATTCTGAGTTCTTTGAGCACTCTCCAAACTGTTCTCCATATAGGTGTTGGACTAGGGGGCATTCCCACCAGCACTGGATAAGAGAGCCTTTCATGCTGCATCCCCGCCAATACAGATTGTTCCCATCATTTTTGATGTGAGCTATCCTCACTGGTGTAAGGTGATACCTCATTGTTGTCTTTATTTGGATTTCCCTAATGATGAGTGAATTTGAGCATGTTTTCATGTGTTTGTTGGCCATCTTTTGGTCTCCCTTAGAGAAGTGTCTATTCATTTCATTTCCCATTTTTCTATAGCTTTATTTGATTTTGAAGGGCTCAGCTTTCTGAGTTCTTTGTATATTCTGTATATCAGCCCTTTATCTGACATGTTGAGTGCAAAGATTTTTTCCCATTCAGTTAACTGTCTTCTTGTCTTAAGTAGGGTTTCTTTTGCCATGCAAAAGCTTTTTAGTTTGGTGTAGTCCCATTTGTTTATGTTTGATGCTAAAGTTCTTCCCACTGGCATTCTATCATCAAAGACTTTTTTGATATATAGGACTTCAAGTGTTCTGCCTATTTTTCCTCAATACACTTTATAAATTCAGGTCTAGTTTCAAGGTCTTTAATCCATTTTGAGTTGACTTTTGTATATGGGGTGAGGTATGGGTCAATTTTCAATTTCTTACAGATGATTTTCCAGTTGTACCAACACCATTTGTTGAAAAGATTTTCTTTGTCCCATTTCAAGTTCTTGGCTCTTTTGTCAAATATTAGTTGACTATATATCTGGGGGCTTATGTCTGGAAATTCTGTTCTAACCCACTGGTCTGAGGCTCTGTCCTTGTACCAGTACCATGCTGTTTTGATCACTATGGCTTTATAATATAGCTTCAGGTTAGGTAGCAAGATGCCACCCAGCTTCCTGTTTTTTAGTATGTGTTTGGCTATCCTGGGTCTTTTGTGGTTCCAGATAAATTTTATGATTGATTGTTCTAAGTCTTTAAAGAATGGTGTCTTAATTTGGATGGGGATTGCATTAAATCTATATAAAAGTTTGGGTAGGATAATCATTTTGACTATGTTGATTTACCTACCTATAAGCATAGGGATGTTCTTCCATTTCCCAAGATCCTCTTCAATGCCTTTCTGAAGTGTTTTGAAGTTTTCCAGGTATAAGTCCTTCACTTCTCTTGTGTGGTTGATTCCTGGGTAGATGTTCTTTGATACTATTTTAAATGGAGTTGTATTCTTAATCTCTCTCTTCTACTTCGTTATTTGTATAGAGAAATGCAATTGTCTTTTGTGTATTGACTTTGTAACCAGTCACTTTGCTTTATTGGTTTATTGTTTCTAGGAGTTTTACTGTGGACTCTTTAGGGTTTTCCATGTATATCATCCTGTCATCTGCAAAAAAAGATAGTTTTAATTCATCTTTCCCTATTTGAATTCCTTTGATTCTCTTCTCTTGTCTGATTGCTATTGCTAGGACTTCTAAGACTATGTTGAATAAGAGTGGAGAGAGTGGACATCCTTGCCTATTTCCTGACCTTAGTGGAAATGCTTTGAGTTTTTCACCATTAAGGATAATGTGACTGCGGGCTTTTCATAGATAGCTGTTACTATCTTGAGAAACATTCCTTACAGACCTATTTTGCTTAGAGTTTTCAACATGAATGGGTGTTGGATTTTGTCAAATGCCTTCTTTGCATCAATTGATATGATCATGTGGTTTTTGTTTTTTTTATTATTGATGTGGTATATGATGTTGATTGATTTGCATATGTTGAACCATCCTTGCTACCTCAAATAAAACCCTCTTGGTTATGGTGTATAATCTTTTTGATGTAGTCTTGGATTCGGTTCAGTAAGATTTTGTTGATTATTTTTGTGTCTATGTTCATTAGTGAGATTGGTCTGTAGTTTTCTTTCTTGGTGGTATCTTTGCTCTCTTTGGGAATCAGAGTCATATTAGCCTCATAGAAGGAATTGGGGAGGTTTCCTGTTTTTCAGTGGTTTGAAAGAGTCTGTGGATCAGTGGAAGTAATTCTTAGAATGTTTTTTAGAATTCACATGTAAAACCATCTGGGCCTGGACTTTTGTTCTTGGGGAGTTTCTCAATTACTCTTTCAATTTCCTCAGACGTGATTGGCCTGTTTAGGTTTTCTAAATCCTCCTTTTCTAGTCTTGGAAGCTGGTATTTTTCCAAGAAACTGTCACTTCCTTCTGGGTTCTCTAGCCTAACTGAGTATAGTTGTTTATAATATGTCCTCAAGATGTGTTGGATTTCTTGGGGTTCTGTTGTAATCTCTCCCCTTTCATTTGTGATCCTGCTTATTTGGGTGTTTTCCCTCTTTTTTTTGGTGAGTCTTGCCAGTCATTTGTCTAGCCTGTTTATTCTTTCAAAAAACCAACTCCTGGTCTAATTGATTTTCTGTATTGTTTTCTTAGTCTCTATATTGTTTATTTCTGCTCTGGTTTTTATTATTTTGTGTCTTCTGGTTGTGTTTGGGTTTCTTTGTTGCTGTTGTTCCAGCTCCTTAAGATGGTTCTTTAAACTGCTAATTTTGTCGTTTTCCTCTTTCCTGACATAGGATTGTATTGCTATGAGTCCCCCCCCACCCCCCCACCCCCGATCACTGCTTTTGCTGTGTCCCACAAGTTTTGACAAGTTATATTTTCATTGTCGTTTGTCTCAAGGAATCTTTTTATTTCTTCCTTGAGTACCTCTTTGATCCAGCTGTTTTTGAGCAGCATGTTGTTTTATCTCCAGGTGTTGAATTTTCTCCATTGCTTCTTTTTACAGTCAATTTTTACCTCTATTGCATAGTAATCTGACAGAGTGCTTCTAATGATCCTTACCTTTGTGATTTTATGCAGGTTAAATTTGCATCCTAGGGCATGGTCTATTCTGAAGAAGGTTCCATGTGGACTTGAGGAGAATGTGTATTCTGCTTTCTGGGGGTGGAGGGCCCTACATAAGTCTATTAGCCCTAGTTCTTCTAGTTTTTCATTTAGGGCTCTTATTTCTTTGTTAATTTTCTGTCTGGTGGATCTGTCCAGTGGTGATAGTGGAGTATTAAGATCTCCTACTACTATCACATTTCCTTTCATGTGTTTCTCCAGTTTTACAAGCAGTTGCCATATATATATTTTTGCTGACTCTGCATTAGTTGCATAGATATTCACCAGTGTTAGCACTTCTTGGTCTAGTGTTCCCCTAATCATTAAGTAGTGACCCTCTTTGTCTCTGATCACTTTCTTGAGGTTGAATGCAATTTGGTCTGATATCAGAATGGACATACCTGCTTTTTTTTATTTCCATTGGCCTGGATAATTGATTTCCATTCTTTTATTCTAAGCCTGTGCCTATCTTGTACTTGTAGATTTGTTTCTTGTAGGCAGCAAAAATCTGGTTTATGTTTTCTACTCCAGTTCTCTATTATGTGTGTTTTAATGGGAGAGTTTAATCCATTAAATTAACATTTAAGGAGATTATTGACAGAGAGGGCTATTGTGCAGTTGTGTTGTTTAGGGTGGTTGTTGTTACAATCGGGGGTTTGGATTGTGTATTTTGTCTCTGAGTAGGTCATTTAGGGTCGGTTTTGTTTGCGCAAATAATGCGAGTTCATTTTTGTTTGAGAATGATTTTAGTCTTCCCTCTCATATGAATGAGAGTGTTTCTGAATAGTGGACTCTAGGTTGAAAATTTCTTTCATTCAGTCATTTAAATATGTCATTCCACTGTCTTCTTGCTTGAAGTATTTCATGTGGGAGATCTGGTTTGATTCTAATGTTCCTTCCTTTATATGTGAGGGCTTTTTTCTCCTTTATTATTTTAACTAGGCTGCCTTTGTCTTTGTTTCTTGCCATTTGAATTACTATGTATGTTGGAGTTGGTTCGTTAGGGTCTATTTTGTTGGGGATTCTTTTCACCTCCTGGATTTGCTCAGATGCGTCTTTCCAGAGGGTGGGATAGTTTTCTGCTATTATTTACCTGACTAATTGTTCTTCCCCTTTCCCTATTTCCTCCCCTTCTGGTATACCTACAATTCCTAGATTGTTTCTTTTGTCTTTGTTCATTAAATACTGGACTTTTACTTTCAGTAATTTACCTTCTATTTCGTTGTTGGCTTCTTTGTTGCCTTTTGTTTGCAGTTTATCTTCGATTTGTTCTATGTGATTCTCAAGCTGTGCAATTCTGCTCTTTTGGCTTTCTACAGTTTTATGTAATTCCTTTAATTCTGTTTGCATGGAGTCTCTCATATTTTGTAACAATTCTTTTAGTTGGTTGATTTGTTTATCTATGGATTTCTTATATTCGCTGGCTATTGTTTCTTTCGTTACCTTTAACATGGCTTGCCTTTCATTCCTCATGGCTACTTTAAGATCTTCTTCTGTTGGGTCTGTGCGTTTTGGAGGACTTGGAAATTTATTAGGGATCCTTTCCATATCCCCTGAATTCAGTGTCGTCCTTGATCTACCCATATTCCTTTGCATATATTGGTGTGGCTTAGAGTGCAGTGCCTTCTGAATTCAGACTACTTTGCCACCTGTGTGTTGGGGCTGGGTCCCTTCTCTGGAGTCTTGCTCTTTGTGGCTATGTTTCTGAGGCTTGGCCCCTCCCCCATCCTCCACTCAAGCGTGGTCTATCACCCCCATTTCTTGTCAGACAGTACAGTTCCGCTCCTGGCCACAGTGGCAGAGGGCACTGTTTAGCCTAGATGAGTCACCTCCCCCACCTGGGAATCAGCCTGCGTTTCCTTCTTGGCTCTCTAGTCATTGCTCCTCCTGACTCTCTGTCCCCCAGGGCTACCTATGCCACTTTGGCTAGTTGGCAAAAGTTTTCTAGCTCCCTCTGGATTCTCTCTCAGGACTTAGGGTCCTCCTGGGCTACCTGTTATGGTGACCCTCCGACTGCCCACTCGTGCCCTTCCCAGGCTCACCACCTCGCCAGGGCTGCTTGCTGCTCCCTGGCTCTGCAGCCTGTGTTGCTTCCCCTAGCGCCTCCTTCCCAACCTCACCACCTCCCCAAGGCTGCTTGCTGCTCGCTGCTCCCTGGCTCCAAGACCTGCTTGTGCTCTTCCGGGCACCTCCTTCCCAGGCTCCCCGCTTTTCCGGGGCTGCTCACTGCTTCCTGGCTCGCTCATGCCCTTTCCAGCACCAACTTCCCAGACTCACTGCTTCAATAGTTATCTAATTTCTATATTTCTTATAGGAACTGCTTCCTACTGGACAAATACAAGTGAGTGACAATAGACTTCACTACCATTTTCCAATATGAATTAAACATAACTCAAACTTAAGACCTTGCCTCTCTATCAGATACAACATCTCAAGGGCAAAGAACCTTAAGCAAGCTTATGACATGGAGGAAACAAGAGAAGAAAGAAAATCCAAGGATATCAGGTAGGAAAACAGGAAATAGTTAAGATAAGAAATGGCTTTCTCTAGCTGTAGTTTAAGTCATTCTTTAATTTAATTCTTAATTTTTTCATTTAAGTGCAATCATTTATAATATTATAAGTGTTAGGGTTTGAACTCAAAGTTTCAAAATTACCCTAATGTGCTTTATAATCTCCTTACACAAAGGTCTATCTTAACAATATGTCTGCAATTACATATGGCCTAGAGAAAGCTCAGCAGAGAAACCCTCAGTTTTTATACCTGAGGTTCTGCATAGAAGTTTCTTAGCACAAAATACGTAATTAAGTAAAGTTATATACAACCCCATTGCTGTTACTCTCCTATAACCACCGTTACTACAATCCTTGATTAATATACATGTATATATTGTCTCCACAGGTTGTAAGATTTAGGCAAAATGAACCCAGATATCTATGTATATATAAACTTATAACATTTACTAATACATAATACTCATAAAATGCTGATATGATGTATTTGATAATCTAGGGGGTAAATTTGCAATCTTTCTAAGCAGCCACACACATACACACAGTTAGGCACTCACACCTACACATGTAGACAAAGTTATTTTTCAAAGTAACATTTCTTACATAAAATGCAAGTTTGAGTCACAGTCAAACAACATATCCTGAAAGAAGCTTGTTTGTACAGTGATCTTGCAGGAAGTACCTAGTTTCCTAGAGAAGACACATGGAAAGGTAGAGCTCTAATTTAGACAAATACAAGGTTAAGCAATAGGGTTTATGTGTGGGAGCCTTAAGGTTTTTGGGCTAAAACTGAATTGGTTAATTCAAGGCTTTGGGGTTAGTATTGAAATAGGTAATACGGGTTCTTATCAGAGAGGTAGACTGGTGCTTCAAGGCAGGGAAGCCTTCATCACTCATTTCAGGTATTTAATGATTCTGAGGTTTTGTCTGGAGTCTGTAATTTTAAAGCGCTAGTGTAAGATGAAAGTTATCATAGGTTGTTATCCAACACAAAATGCATGAGAGCCCAGAACTATTATAGAGTGGTAAACTTTACATATATATATAGTATGTATTTATTTATATTTATATAAATTTTATATATTTATATATACATATATATGGCAGTTTATAATTTATGGTACTTCCCAGAATGTAGCATTGAAAGTTATAGTTTATTTTAGTATGATCTGGTTTAATCTGACCTCTTTAAGTTTCTTTCCAAATTTTCTGTCTAGACATTTTGTGCTTTCAGACACAAGAGAGTATTCTTATTCCCTTATTTCCTTAAAATGTTAAAACAATTTACAATCTATCTTTTGTTCCTACTTTCCCTTACTATCTTTTACTCTTTTCTCCACATCATGAACAAGATCCTTTTCGACATCATGGCATGTTTTCAGCGCAGTCTTTGCCCTTCTTTAATCAGAATCGACCTCTATCCTTTGATCTTCCTTACCATATTGTTCTGCCAATATCACAGTCATCATTTTAGCCTTTTATTTTTACACTTACTGCCTTACATCTCTCTGTCTTCCACCTAATTGGAAACTCATTGCAGACATAGGGATTTCCAAATACATCTTATCTTTATTTGCCTAGATGTGAATTTGAATATCGTCCATATGGAAGCTGTGAGACACACAAGAGCTGCATGAAGGAATCACTGACTCTCACCAGACTTCCCGTGCAGCACAACTCAATCTGATTCAGCTAGGGCCTTGCAAACACACTAAAGTTCTTAATGTTTTTTTCCCAAGATTATTCATTCTGTTTTTTAAGTAATTGAACAGAGTCATTTGTAGGCAATAATCGCATGGAATTTTTATTATTGTTGCTTCTTTTGTTTCCCCTTTTGCCTGGGTGAGATAAAAGAATTCAGGAAACTTGAATGCTGATGTCACATCATGGTTTCTTTTCTCAACTTCCAAATCCTGATACCTTATTCTCCCACTAATTATTAATTGGTGCTGCTTAGCAAAATGTCCAGTGGTAACACCAGGAAATTTTAACCATTCAGAGTTCCATTTCACTAATATTCCTCTGAGGTTTTAGATATCATGCAGAAATACTTCATTTACATTGCGACCCAGTGACAAACTTTTGGCACTGAGTAATGTAGCAGCATGCACCAAGAGTACTTACTTCATGAATCTCATGTCCTGGGGAGTTGTGGTAAATGAAATTAGTAAGGGGCATGTTGGGAAGTGAATGACCTGGAATATTGCTTCTGGAAAATTGGAAGCAGATGTGTGTATTATGCACATGTATATATATATATATATGGCTCATGTGTGTATATATACATATATATGTTTTCTTTTATTAGGTTCATACCCAATGTGCTCATGGCTTACTCCTGCTCTATGCTCAGGAATCACTTCTACTGGTGCTCAGGGGACCATATACAATGCTAGGGCTTCAACTAGGATCTGATATGTACAAAGTAAGTGCTTTAACCTTTATACTGGTTCCAACTGGAGACTGACATATCCAAAGTAAGTGTTTTAATCTATGTACTATTTTTCAGGTCCCAGAGTATGAATTTGTGTATGTGTGCTTTAAATAAACATAAAAACAGGAAGTAACTAAACTGTACCTAATGCATCCAATTGATTCTAACACAGACTCATACAATGATTATAGGTAGACTAAATCTAGCCATATTTATTATTTAATAACAACATCATCAATATATTAAGAGGCTAAATGGAAAAGTCAAATGCTGACTTACTTGCCTGAGTTAAATACTAAAATAAATATAATTTATGTTATAAAGAAATAAAGGGCTATCACAAAAATATGCATGGGAAAACTAACTAGTCTTATAAAGGATCCCTCCTCTGAAGGGTGATATTCTAGAAAAGTAAATTACAATGCATACAAAGTATAAAACAGGGTACCATGTTAAAAAGAAGAAAAATTCTTTTTTTTTTTTTTTGGTTTTTGGGCCACACCCGGCGTTGCTCAGGGGTTACTCCTGGCTGTCTGTTCAGAAATAGCTCCTGGCAGGCACGGGGGACCATATGGGACACCGGGATTCGAACCAACCACGTTAGGTCCTGGATTGGCTGCTTGCAAGGCAAACACCGCTGTGCTATCTCTCCGGGCCCCAAAAAGAAGAAAAATTCTTAAGCACTAGAGTAAAATAATTAAAATTAAATAAAATAAAACTAATGTGGATGTCATATCTTTGAATAATGAGACTAGAAGCTGTTCTAAAGTGGAAGTGGTGGATATTCTTAGGGAAAAGGAAGGCCATCAGAGAGTGCTGAGTATAAAATACCAGAGCAGATTGGGATTTTTAAAGCTCAATTACTCTAGTAGGGCAAAAGGATTGAATGTAAAATTTTATTTAAATTTTGAATAGCAATATAATGGCAGTGTCTATGTGAAATGCAGTACTAATCAAAACTATTTACTTTATCATATTGTAACAGTTAAGTGCAGCCTTGCATATACAACAGATTAACAGAACCATTATTTGACTGCAATGCCAGACCTGGTGCCTGCATCCATACTATACTGTGGTATCAATAGAATCAATTGCAGGTAATATTTTCCCAATATTTTCCTTTTTATCTCTTGAGATAATGATCCTTATTCCCTTTTATGATTTATTTGTTCATGACAGCCTATACATTTATTTCTTTCAACCTATAACTTCTAATTATTTTTAAATGAGTATATTAAGAAATTCTGCTATTTATGAGTCAGTTAACAACCAAAAACATAACTGTCCAAGAGAAAACATTTTTCCTATCCCAAATAAAGGGTACAATGGCCCCACTTCAGTCACATGGGAGCTAATAAGAAAAAGAATGACTTTTCTGCTCGATAAATTTCCAATTTCTTTTCAATAGCTTACTCTCAATAGCAAACTGTCTGCTTTCTATGGACAAAGTTAATTCTGTCCAAGTTTTCCAATTTGGAGAAAAAGCCTTTGAAGTTCAAAATAATTTTGCAGAATATCCACTAATCCTCCAGTTAATGACAGGGAACACTGAAGATCAATTTATAAAAAAGAACAATTTTGGGGCCCGGAGAGATAACACAGCGGCGTTTGCCTTGCAAGCAGCTGATCCAGGACCAAAGGTGGTTGGTTTGAATCCTGTTGTTCCATATGATCCCCCGTGCCTGCCAGTAGCTATTTCTGAGCAGAGAGCCAGGAGTAACTCCTGAGCACCGCTGGGTGTGACCCAAAAACAAAACAAAACAAAAGAACAATTAAATATTAAATCATGAATAGCTGAGCTACATAATGTTTTAAAATGCCTCATTTCCTATAAACATGAAATCAATTTCAACCATATTTTGTAAATATAATTTTATATATTGTTATAGGTAGAAGTAGCAGAATAGAAAACACAATTTATAAATTAGAAATAAATGGTCCTGTGTCCTGTATCATTTGATAATCTTCTTCACATATTCCAATAATTTTATAGTTTATTTTCTATTTATATGTTTGATGTGTATAGGGCTCTAGTCATTAAAAAAGAAATAAAAGGACGCTTGGAAATGAGTCCTTTCTTACTCTTGGGATCAAGGAAAACACAAATCCACTTCTCTCTGAACTGTAATGAAACAAATATTACTTAGACTCATCCCTGCTGGTTCATATTTGATATGATTCCTACTACTTGTTTTATCCTAACCATGCTCCTTTGAGTGGACACTTCTTCACTCCTCTTCTGTTTTCTGGGTTTTGCCAGACTTAACTTTTAACATTTAATATACAAACAATTTTTAAAATAATATCTTTATTTAAGAACCTTGATTACAGACATGATTGCAGTTGGGTATCAGTCGTATAAAGAACACCTCTCTTTGCCAGTGCAACCTTCCCATCACCAATGGCCCCCATTTTCCTCACCCCCAGCCTGTATTTGAGACAGGCATTCTACTTCTCTCACTCATTAACATTGTCATGATAGTTGTTAGTGTAGTTATTTCTCTAACTGCACTCACCACACTTTGTGGTGAGCTTGTATTGTGAGCCAGTCTTTCCAATCTTTATCTCTATTGTCTCTGAGCATTATTAAAAAAATGTCTTTCATTTTTCTTAAAACCCCAAAATGAGTGAGACTATTATGAATATTATATATCTCTCTCCCTCTAGCTTATTTCACTCATCATAATAGATTCCATGTACACCCATGTAAAGGAAAATTTTATGACTTCATCTCTCCTTAAGGCTGCATAATATTCCATTGTGTATATGTACCAAAAAGCCTTTCATCTGTTAAAAGACATGGTTGTTTCCAGAGTCTGGCTATTGTAAATATCACAGCAATAAATATAGGTGTGAAGAAGGCATTTTTGTATTATGTTTTTGTTCCTAGATTATATCCCTCGGAATGGTATAGCTGGATTATATGGGAGCTTAATTTCCAGTTTTTTGAGAAATTTCCATATTGTTTTCCACAAAGGCTGAGCTGCACAGCATTCCCACCATCAGTGAACAAGTTTTTTCTCTCCACATCCCTGTCAGCGCAGATTGTTCTTGTTCTTTGTGATGTGTGATGTTTGCCAGTCTCATTGTTGTTTTGATTTGCATCTCCCTGATGATTAGTGATATGAAGCATTTTTTTCATGTGCCTTTTGGTCATTTGAATATACAAACAATTAACACTATTTAAAAAGTCACTGGAAACAGATATCAGAGAATTCTAGCTAAATATCAACATTTTGTGAAGCTAGATTTGCAATGTGCAGGTTTGTCCCTGTGGACAAGCTGACCCCAATCAAAAATCTTAACAGCATCAATCAAACTGACAAAGGAAAAATAATATTATATTTGTGTACTCTGTTCATAGCAAAAGGATGTCTAAGTATAAGAAATCGTGCTTTTGAAAATGTGAAGACTTAAAAGCAAGGTTTTATTTTTCTGCCTTATCAAGAAATCCAAAGGCAATATGGAAAGAATATATAAACAATATAAATATAGAGAGAGAATAGAGAGAGAATGTAACATATGTAATATATAAAATATATATAATATAGAGAGAATATAATAGACATAGAGAGAACATATGAACAATATATAGACAATATATAAAGAAATAAAAAGAAAAATATACTTCTTACAGAAGTTTTGCATAATAATGTTTTCTCTGTTCTTTTTTCACACTTTCTCCTAATCCAGTCAAAAAAAATAAGTATCTCTGGTATAAGTGAACAGAGTCTTAAGTGAAGGCATCCATTATAAAAAAGACAAAAAAATGCCAGGGTAATACTAGTAGAAGAGGGAAGACAGTGACTTATCATGCTTTATACCCTGTAATTCTCGAGGTAACTTGCTATGTCCAGATAAAATTGCTGCTATAGATTAAAATCCTTTTGCTTTCATTATAGCACCTTTATGTTTTAGTTCAAAGAATTTACTAAAGTAATATTTGCTCACAGAGTAAAAATGTTCATGTTTTATGCTATGATACACCACACCACATCCACCACACTGTCCACAAAAATTCCTTTCTATCTGCCGCTAGCCTTCTTCCTCACACTGCAGTCCTGATCATTTCAGTTCTGTGATTAGTATATGGATCTTATTTTATTAGACATTGTCTATTCCTTGCTTTACATATGAATTGTTTCAAATCATACCTATTATTTTTAAAAATTGAAAAAATGGATTGCAGTCTCAGAAAAGGTCTTTCTTCTTTAGCCTCACCTAATGATTGAGTGGAAGAGTTCTTGAATTACAAAAGGAATTAAATATATTCTTTTTTCTTTTTCTTTGATGAAAAGGTCTCATGAGATTGTTGCTATCATTTAATATCCTTTGCAGAAATACAGTGTCTTTCCAATAATAAGAATAGTTCATTTCAACTTTACATCCTTTTTACTAGCTTTTGCCTTGCTCTTTGGAGTATTATTCCTATATCCCTTTAAGCTAGCCTAATCCACTTTGAATTTGGTCCCTGACTTCACTCATTAACAATGAAAAGTTTAATAGAAATGATTCCTCACCTCAAAAATTGTTTAGCATTCCACTGTTCAATATATTCTACTACTCATGAGGATAGCAAGAAAAAAGATTTAAAAAAATCATTATCAGATGAAAGATCATCACAAATATATGATCATTCTTAAGGAAAAACAGGCAATTGATTTTTTTCTCATTTGAAAGCATTGACTTCAGGCTCATTTGTAATGAAATGATTTATTTATCATTGCTGGGCAGGGGAAATTGCTTTTCTGAAAATAATAACACTCCTTTATTTTCTAAAAATAGATAATTGTACTAATACACACAATACTAAGGATTTCTATTATAATTCAAATTCTCCTCTCTTCTCCAAATCTATTTTCTTGAAAGTTGTAAAAATCAGCAAGTGTCAGTTAACTTTCCTGGACATTGTTTTTCTGTCTTTTTCATACTTTCCTGAGGTTGCTGTATGTATACCTAAATGTCAATAGTTGTCTTGAATAGACTGAAATAAAATAAATGAGGGCTAAAATTCATTTTTAGCTCATAAATGTTACACCTTGTCAATTAAAACAAATACTTCTTTTCTGTGCCAAGAAAATATTTTCTGTTACATTCACAATCTGCTTTGACTGCCATCGAGTACAAGAAAAACCTCAAACAGATGGGAATCGGTAAATGGCAATTGCAAGCAGAAGTGCCTATCTGAATAACAAATGAGAGACATATTCTGTGAGTTACCTTGACAGGCAAACACAGTCATGAGGGCTTCTTGAGATTTGATACTACTGATTTAGAGAGTAAGTTTGGACTCTGGACACCAGATACAAGAAAACTTTTCTTGTATAGTTTTTGTTGATCTTTACCCTGTATTTCACATTTCTCAGCTTCCAGGTTGTCCAGACCTTTGGACTCTTCTTAGAAATGTTTGTGGATTGTGAAATGAAGAAAGGGAAAGTGTTGAGAGAACAGCTAGAGAAGGATAATATAACCATCTAAGAGTTAAGAGCCACCCTGTCCTTCATCAATCTTTAATGTTAATTTTAATAAAATATAAACAGAAATAATAATCAAGAAGGCAAACTCCCTTATCATTCTAGGAGAACACATAACTGTAAAAGATAATATCTATAGAAAAGCTGAAATCAAAGTCGCTGAGGAAGAGAGACTGGGCTCTGTGCCACATGTTAGGAAAACAAATAAAACTACCTGATTTTCTTTTTCCCATCCCACTCAAATGTGCTTCTCTTTTACGATTTCCCTTTCAAATCTTGCACTACACTTGCACAATCATGCCAATATCAAGAGGAGTCTATAAACCAGTAAGATCTCAAGGCTGGCTGAGATGGTGGGGAAGAGAGACACTGATGGAATTTCTTGGTGGCCTTAGGTTCCCTGGGCCCAGTTCATCTAATTAATATCTGCAAGTTTTAAGCAAAACACAAGCTACTTATCAATACATAAACTGGTAACAAACTGAATGCCTTCCTGTTCTTTTAATTGGAGAGATAAAGATCTGGAAGAAGAGATTTGGCTGGAGAATTCGTGATTGGAAGAAGAAATACTTGAGGTCAGTTAATAGAAGTTCTATCATTGAACTTTGGAAATGGCTCTCCCATCTTTCTTGACCTAACAACATGATACAGCTTTATTTCTTCTTGCCATCTACAGGGCCCTAAAACAATGCAGCACCTCAAAATGCATGAGTGATACTATTTTCTCCTAGAACATATTTTATTTCTTTTTAGAAACAAGACTATTGACTACAATAATATAAGAAATATGTGCAAAGTACATGCATACTTATTTTCATTAATCTTTGAAATGAACTTGGTACGTTCTTGTGAAATGTAGTAAAACAGGATGAAACCTTCTCCAAGTGATGGTTCAAATAGCATTATAACTGTGAATAATTTATAAATTAGTTTCTACTGATTGTTCTTCCATCCTTCAATCGAAAAGAAATGAATTCTGGGGAAAATAATGTGTTCTCTTAAGCTCAAATCAATGAGTATAAGAAACAGACATTACATTAACTTTGAACAGACCATCATAATCATGGGCATCATTATTGTCATTGGCATCATCATACACCCATATTATAAAAAAAGAACAAATTTTAGATTTGAAGAGAGAGTTCAAAGGGCTGCTGCAGATATTCTATTTGAAGAAATCCTAGATTAAATCCTAGCCACATAGTTTCCTTACAAATTCTGAGAATGACCACTGAATCCCAAAATTCCAAGCTGTAGTAAGCCTTGAGCAATGCAACTTGTGGCAAGAGAGAGAGAAAGGAAGGAAGGTAGGAAGGAAGGAAGGAAGGAAGGAAGGAAGGAAGGAAGGAAGGAAGGAAGGAAGGAAGGAAGGAAGGAAGGAAGGAAGGAAAGAAGGAAGGAGAAAGGGAAGGAAGGAAGATAGTCTTTTGTTATGCTTTCCCATAAATGCTCGTCTATGCTCTATTCTAAGTGATGCTACAAAGACTCCCTGATCCACCATCCCAGTTCCTTTCAGTTTTATACTAGCCTCTTTCCCAGTCTCTATGTGACCTCCCCAATGATCCATTCTCCTCAGCAATGTTTCTCACCTCCCTAATTACACTCCACGTGCATCTCACTATCTCTGTGTCCTGAGAATGTATAGCTCAAGCAAGCAGTTTTAGGAGCCTGCTAACATTTATATCATATACTGCTGCCAGTACACCTGGAAATGATTTTTCTCTACCTCATAGACAATGTTTTTTACCTAGCATTCTCCCTCACAAACACGTACACACCTTGCAAACATATTTAAGCCTAGGACTTAGACACACACACACACACACACACACATATATATGTATCTACATATATATAATGCAAGTATAGACACACAGATTGAGAAATTGCATATGTTGATTTTATATAGACTTATATATTGCTTTAATCAAACTCAAGTATAAGTGATATTGCAGTACTGTTCTTGGTCAGTCATTTATAAGGTTTCCCTCTTTACCCACAAGTCTTCTCTCTCAATTCCCTTTCCTTCTCTGAATATGAAGATCAAGATAAACTGGCCCTATTTCTATTTTACCTAATATTTACTTATGTGTAGACTGATAAATATGGTATATAGCTCTCACATGCAAAATCTTATTATTTTACCATAGACTTCTTAAAAATAAAAAAGATTAAACATAAGTAGTGTCACTGTCTTATCTGTGTAGAAACTTAAATATCTGAATCTGTCTCTCCAGAGAGAACTTGCACTAAGGAAACAATACAATGAGACCTAATCTGAAAATGCATAGCTACTTAATCATATTAGTGATATTTATAGTAACTACTTAAGCAAACTGGCATGATAAAAATATAAACTGGCACATTTCACAGTCCTACATCCGCTGGTCTTTGTATGTTAGCACTTTCCTAGAAATCGCAGAATTCTTGATGAATAATGTAAATTTTCTAATGTTTTTATTTGCTTGGGATTTGTTTGTTTGTTTGATTGATTTTTAGGAATAGGAAACAGGAGTGTTACACAACACTTATGTCAATTCAAGTCCAGCTAGTAGAAAAACAAAACCACTTTAGGTGTTTCAAAACTGGTTGAACTAAAAAATTAATTGTCAAAGTAATAAGCAAGATGTGGTTCCCAGATATGGTAACCTCATAGAATTAAGAAGGCTGTCACTACCTTTTGAGGGGTGAAAGAAATAAAAATTGGTGTGACCCTAAATACAGAAGGCTGATTTGTGGATACTGGTGTCCTTCCAACAGGACTTGTTACTAGAAACCAGGACTTTGTCTTTGTTAGGCATCCTAGAAGTCATAGATCAATGAAGCTGTGGAGAACCTTCTATAGCCAGTATGGTGATGGGCAGTGCTGCCCAGTTTGTACTCACTTTGTGCTCTGACAAAGGCACTGATTAAAGTAAATGTCACTACAACCATTGTTTTTCTTATCCTCTTACCTACTTTAGTTTTTTATCAGTGATCCTCATTTTCAGCAACTACTTTATTTGTCTTAATGCAGTCTTGAAAACACAGCTTACAGATTTCCTGCCCTTTAAAGAGAACAGAAGGAAATGTCAAGGCAGAGAGCAGCAAATAATTATCCATGTTTTGTGTAGAAAGTTCTATAAGTCTAAATTGCACATGTATCCCATTCCCATTCCCCCAGGATCCTTACTCATAATCTTTTATAGGCCTTTTATAGGTCTTCTCATTCCATTTATTTCTTCTCCCCTCCCCTCTCCTCTCCTCCCCTCCCTTCTCCTCTCTTCTTCTCCCTTCTCCTCTCCTCTTCTTTCTTCTCCTCTCTTCTTCTCCCCTCTCCTCTCCTCCTCCCTCCTCTTTTCCTCTCCACTCCTCTCCTCCCCCTCTTCTGCCCTCCCCTCTCCTCCTCTCCTGTCTCAGTCTCTTACATCCCCTCCCCTCCCCTTTCCCTCCCTTCCCTCCTCTCTCCTTTCCTTCCCTCCCCTTCTTATCCACCCCTCCTCTCCTCTCCCCTCTTCTCCTCTCCCTTCCTCTTCCTCTCTCATCTATTACATAATCAAGGTAGCTGGACAATACAACAGCTTTTTATCACCTTTTTCTATCTTCTTTATTTAGAAAGAATCATAGAAATATTTATTTACTTTATGTAGCATTAAAAAATTAAGATTTTTTTAGTTCATACACTGTATGATTATATACCTTCTATCTCTTTACACCCCTCACAATCCCTGCCCCAATTACTTTAAGGAGATATATTGAAAAAAGAAATACAAGAAATATATGACAAAAGAAAAATGAGAATGAAAACAGATTCAGATCACTTAAAGTTTTAATCTATAACACGTGTTTCTCTATACATATTTAATTGTATTCCTCTATTTTGATAGCAGTGAAATGCTTCAATGATGTATATCAAGGAAGAGCAAGAGCAGAAAATAAGAGTTTGAGAAATGAGTACTAATATTTATTGGTGATCATTCAGAAGTGTCTATTAAAATAAAATTCTGAAAATGTTGTACGTAATTGATTTGAACAAAAGCAGCTTATTTTGAGACAGTACAATGCATTTTCCTATAATGACCAGAATTGTTGCATCTGTTTTTAAGGGAGAGAAGCAATATTTTAGTTACTAAATAACTCAACACCTTAAAGTTTTGTTTATATTAAGGATTCACATCAAGCAAATGCTGTTTTATAAGTCTCCAAATGTCTTGAGGTATTTTAGCAAAAATAGAATAAAAACTAGGAGAAACAACAACAATATGTTCATTTTACATATTTTGAGGTCCAGCTGTTTAAATGTTTCCAAAATCATTAAATGCATCTGTTACTTTTTTCCTTGGGATAAATTATGTAAGAAAATAAGTATATGTAATTATGTAAAACCAACCCAGATGAGATTTAAGAAGAAAAATTGAAAATATTTAAAAGTCACCTGAAATTCAATAGTCAATCCATGTGTAAGAATTTGGAAGCGCAGGGCTTAGCTATATAACCTTGGATATATAACTCCTCTACACATTTCATTTTCATCACATAAAAACAGAATTCCATTATTTACCTTATGTATTTTATGATGAATTCTTCAATCTACACAAAGTTTTGACACATAGATAGCCCTTAATCAGTATTATCATTAGGGAAAGAAAAATACTTCCAGGTACTTTCTTGATTGACCTATTCCACACATATTTTTTTTAATATTTGATCTTGCTCAACAAATCACAAATCTAATTAGAAGGTTAAAATTCCCTCTAGTCGCTGGCCCTTCCGCTCCTCCCCTGCCCGCGTCTCTGAGGTCTCCCAGGGCCACACAGGTAGGGGAACTCCAGCACGGCACTTCCGCCCTTCTCTTGCCCGCATCTCTGAAGTTTCCTGGGCCACAAAGGTAGGGGAACTCCCGTCACTTCCGCCCCTCTCCTGCCCGCATCTCTGAGGTTTTCCGGGGCCACACAGGTAGTGAAACTTCTGGCGCCTCCGCCCCTCCCCCACCCAATCTGTGAGGTTTCCAGAGCGGCATTCGCCAGGCGACTTTCCACTGTCTCCGCCCTACCCCTGGCCGTGTCTTTGAGGTCTCCAGTGCTCCTGCTGGGACTGGCTAGTAAGTACTGACAAGAGTGGTTTCTGGCAGAGGCCTGTAGGATGCGGAGCTCCTCTGACATCCAGGTAGGGAAGGAGGGCAAAGGAGCCAGGCTCAACAGCGCCCCCACCATTGTGGCCAGGATGGGTACTGCACTGGCTGGCAGCAAGTGGGGGGTTGGGACACTAACCAGGCTCCCACTGGAGGGCACACCAGAGGCCAAACCTCAGCCAGCCCACACAACAATCCGACTCATAGCTGCAACCCAGAGAAAGGACACAACCCCACACCTCAGGGAGCAAAAGCAGACCAAAATCAGAAGGCACTGCTCTCCAATCCATACCAATAACTGCCAAAAAACATGGGTAATCCAAAGAGAACCCTAACAGCTGGAGATACAGAGAGAACCCCTACTAAGATCCCAAGTCCACCAAAAAGCACAGATCCAAGAGATGAAGATTTAAAAGCAGCCACGAGAAATGAAATGAAAGCCATGGTAAAAGAAATGAGAAAATTGCTAGCCACCGAGTACAAGAAATCCATGGAGGAACAAATTAACCAAATTAAAGAAGATCTGATACGAAACATGAGAGACTCCATAAAAAAAAAGAATTAAAGGAATTAATAGACACCGTAAAAAGCCAGACAAGCAGAATCACAGAGTTGGAGAAGTACATAGTGGTACTTGAAGAAAAACTGCAAACCAAAAACAACCAGGAAACCAACAAGGAATTAAGAGGCAAGGCACTAGAGGGAAAAGACCAGTACTTAATAAACAAAGAGAAAAGAAATAATCTAAGAATTGTACGTATACCAGAAGGGGAGGAAACAGAGAAAGGGGAAGAACAAGTAGTTAGGGAAATAATAGCAGAAAACTTCCCCACCCTTTGGAAAGAGTACTCCATGCAAATCCAGGAAGTAAAAAGAGTCCCTAATAAAATAGACCCTAATAAACCAACACCAAGACATACAGTAATTCAAATGACAAAAAAAGAGAAAGATGAACTCCTTAAAGCAATAGGGGAAAAAAGAACCTCAAGTAAAAAGGAAGGGATATAAGATTCAAACCAGATCTCTCATTTGAAACAATTCAAACAAGAAAACAGTGGAATGAAATATTTAAATGACTAAATGAAAGAAATTTCCAGCCTAGGGTACAGTACCCAGCAAAACTCTCATTCATATTGGATGGCAGCCTAAAAAATTCTCAAACAAAAACGAACTTGCAGTATTTATGCAAACAAAAGCGATCCTAAATGACCTATTCAGAGATGAACTACACAATCCAAACCCCTGATTGTAACAATAACCACCCTACACAACACAACTACACACAGCCTCCTCTGTCAATAATCTCCCTAAATGTTAACGGACTAAACTCTACCATTAAAAGACACATAGTAGACAACTGGATTAGAAAACATAAACCAGACTTCAGCTGCCTGCAAGAAACACACCTACAAGTACAGGACAGGCACAGGCTTAGAATAAAACAATGGAAAATAATTTTTAAAGCCAATGGAAAACAAAAAAGAGCAGGGACAGCCATTCTTATATCAGACAAATACCATTCAACCTCAAGAAAGTGATCAGAGAAAAAGAGGGTCACTATATACTAACCAGGGAAACACTAGATCAAGAGGTACTAACCCTAATAAATATTTATGTACCTAATGTAGAGCCAGCAAAATACGTGAGGCAGTTTCTCACTAACCTGGAGAAATACATGAAGGGAAATACGATAATAGCAGGAGATCTCAATACTCCACTATCACCACTGAACAGATCCAGCATACAGAAAAATATCAAAGAAATAAGAATCCTAAGTAGAAAATTAGAAGATCTAGGGCTAATAGCCTTATATAGGGCCTTCCACCCCAGAAAACAGAATACACATTCTTCTCAAGCCCCCATGGATCTTTTCCAGAATAGACCATGTCTTAGGATTCAAATCTAACCTATCTAAGACCACAGATGTAAGGAACATTAGAAGCACCCTATCACATCACTATGCAACAGAGGTCAAAATTGACTGCATGAAGAAGCAATGGAGAATAACTAATACCTGGAGATTAAACAACATGCTGCTCAACTGTTGTGTATGTAAATATTTTGGGGGATTACTATGTTACTCACCCTAAACTGATTGGTGATTGTGCCCTACCCTAGGGTGTGACCTGGCATTCTGCCCCCACCCTAGGGTAGGACCTGATTCTGCTTTCACCATTGGTTGGTATCTGATCCCACCATTGGGTGGGACCTGACTCTGGAGTATAAAAACAGGAGTCTGTGGAAGGCCGGGGGCTTTTGGCTGGCTGGAACTGAATCTGAGTCTTTGGACTTCAGTTTTGTCCATCCGAATAAAGCAAATATTTCCACGAGCCTGATTGTCTGCGAGCTGTTTACCCGCCGTTTCACCTCAGAACCGTGGGCTAGACAGGGTGGCAGATGCGTACTCCGAGCTGGAAGAAAAGGGCCTCATTCTCCATCCCACCATCAGTCAACCTCTTCAGGGGCTGACTTGCTACCAGTGATTACTGATATACCCTTTATGTTGAGGGAACTTCTGCCAAGAATCAAACCCATGGTATCTGGGGTTGGCGGGCCTACAATGCCAGTTTCTAACATGTAAGGGCATGCTCCTGGGTAAATTGTAATGTCCTCTGGGCATAATATGTCTAATCCGGCACTTCCTGAAGTGGGGTGGATTAATTCCCTTATCGTGATGAATTTTCTTGGGCTGGGCTTGGTAGGATTATTGTCTGTGAACTTTGCCCCTGATTTGGAAGGGCCTGGGGGGAGGCCCTGTGGGCGTTTCCCTACATCTGGTATGTGTGTTCTTGAGGAGCTGAATTTATAAGGAGACGACAATTTCTTTTGATATGTCCCTGTTTTCCACAATGGTAGCAGGCAATTTGCCTCCTGGGGACTGTGTTGAAACCTCTACTTAGGTTATTATTAATGAGGTTTCTGGATCTGCAATCTTTCTCCCAGTGGCGACCCCTTTTGCATTTTGGGCAAAAACCTGGTTTCCGGAAAGTGTTCTGTCCCCAAGGGGAGTAAGGCATTGTTCCCTTGGTAACTGGGAAGGTTTGTACTGAGTCTAAGTGGGGTGGGGGTTGGGGTTCCACATAGACATTCCGGCAGGCATAAAGGTAATCATTCAGATCTGACTTTTCATTTAATGTATTCAATACTAATCTACAGGCTGAATTTGCATTATGATAGGCCAAAGATTTTACTAGGAAGTTTCTCATCTCCTCATCTTCCACGTGTAACTTCAGAGCATCTTTAATCTTACCTACAAACTCTGCAAATGACTCATAAGGGCCTTGGGTAATTTTTAAAAAGTTTCCTCTACCAATGCTGTTAGAATCAATTTTTTCCCATGATGACAATGCAATCTTCCTAATTAAATTTAAGATTTCCTTAGGTAAAGCTGCTTGTGTCTGAATATTTGCAAATTGATTTTCTGCTATCAATAATTCATACGATAAAGTAACACCTGCCACTTGCTTTTTCATACCATCCGGGCTATATAATTTAGCTTTTACGCCTTCTGAATAGTACATTTCCCATTCAGTTCGCTGTTTGGACGAAAGGCATATTTCAGCGATTCTTTTAAAATCATACAAAGTCCACGATGAGTTATAACTCCAAAATCTTAATAACTCCACACTGTATGGCGATTTTGGCCCATGTTCTTTACATGCTCTTTTAAACCGATCTAATTCTTCCATCTGATAGGTACATAGTTAGAAACATTTACCCCATCTATAGGGGATAAGGCCTGATTAGCAAAATTACTCTGAATAGAGCTCTGAGACCGAGCATGTGGTTCATCGTTTGAATCTGCTCTGCTCTGCGATTCAATTTTGTGACTAGAAGGAGGCCTCCCTCGTGGAGTTAGCACTGGATGTTGATCATTATCTGAGTCACTACTGTCAAGCAATTCACTAGAATCAGGCTTAACATTCTGAGTTGTTTTTCTTCCAGCAAAAATTTCTATATTGTTGATGGTGGGGCTGGATTCGTCAGCCTGCACCTTGGTCTGAGTTTTCGTCAGATAAATTTCCTTATTATCTATACTGGTTTTAGCCTCACCATTTCTACACTTTCTATTTCCTAAATACCAGCAAATAACTATGCTCATAATAATAACGTTAGTCAACACAGAAATTCCACAAACTATGATGGCTAGAGACACTACACTTTTCATTTGAAATATAGACCACAACCATCCAACTGCAGTGATTGTCCTTAGATCAAAACCAATTAGTTTTAAACAAAATGGAATGATCCACTTGTATACTAGAGCACCAATGCGTAAGACTAAGGGTGGTAATATCCACATGACTAACCACAGAAACCATTTGATGGTCAGCATAGGAAATTTCCAATGAAGTATTTCACTTACAGTTCTGAGGGTCCAGGGTTCAGGTCCTGGACCTGTTTGGGTGCCATTATGTAGCAAGTCAGCCCCTGAAGAGGTTGACTGATGGTGGAATGGAGAATGAGGCCCTTTTCTTCCAGCTCGGAGTACGCATCTGCCACCCTGTCTAGCCCACGGTTCTGAGGTGAAACGGCGGGTAAACAGCTCGCAGACAATCAGGCTCGTGGAAATATTTGCTTTATTCGGATGGACAAAACTGAAGTCCAAAGACTCAGATTCAGTTCCAGCCAGCCAAAAGCCCCCGGCCTTCCACAGACTCCTGTTTTTATACTCCAGAGTCAGGTCCCACCCAATGGTGGGATCAGATACCAACCAATGGTGAAAGCAGAATCAGGTCCTACCCTAGGGTGGGGGCAGAATGCCAGGTCACACCCTAGGGTAGGGCACAATCACCAATCAGTTTAGGGTGAGTAACATAGTAATCCCCCAAAATATTTACATACACAACACTCAACAACAGCTGGATCAAAGAGCAACTCAAGGAAGAAATAAAAAGATTCCTTGAGACAAATGATAATGAAGAGACAACTTGTCAAAATTTGTGGGACACAGCAAAAGCAGTAATTAGGGGGAAACTCATAGCAATACAGGCCTATATCAAGAAAGAGGAAATGACAAAATCAACAGTTTAAAAGATCATTTCAAGGAATTGGAACAACGGCAGCAAAGAAATCCAACCACAACCAGAAGGCAAGAAATAGTAATACCAGAGCAGAAATAAACAACACAGAAACTAAGAAAACAACACACAAAAAAATTAATGAGACCAAGAGTTGGTTTTTCAAAAAAATAAACAAGATAGACTAACCACTGGCAAAACTCACCAAAAAAGAGGGAAAACACCCAAATCAGTAGAATCACAAATAAAAGGGGAGAGATTACAACAGAACCCCAAGAAATACAACATATCATGAGATCATATAATGAGCAACTATACTAAGTTAGGCTAGAGAATCCAGTAGAAATCGACAAATTCCTGGAAAACTATCATATTCTGAGACTGAAAAAGGAAGACCTAGAAAGCCTAAACAGACCAATCACTTCAGAGGAAATTGAAGATGTAATTAAGAAACTCCCTGATCTCTAGATACACAGGTCTTATTTCATCACCCAAGACAGAGCAGAAGTTTTTCAAACACCACGAAAGCACCACTGGTAGAGTAAATGAACCTGAATGGAGTCTATAGTTAATCCCATGACAATATACCCCAAGGGTTGAGAAACCCCATAACTCTTAGGTCAAGTGAAATCCTATTCGAGTGACCCTGATATTTACTGTGCCAGTGCAGGAGGGATAAAAGAAAGGCAAAAAGCACAAAATATTTTTTTATCTTTTATATATTTTTTTCTTCATTTATTATTATCATTATTTTTATTTTTACTTACCTATTTACTTTTTGTCAATTTTTTTTGTTTCAGTGTGGTTATTGAAGTTGTCCCCATTTATATTTATAATGTTTTTCTTTTCTTCTTTTTTTTCTTTCTTTAGGTGCTCTGCCATGTTTTTTAACTCAAGACCATGGCTTTTTTTGTGGTGCCTATCATTATCACTGGAGAGCTCACTGGATATTTGGCACTTCTTTTTGTACTGTTGGGGTGTTCCACCTTTATCTCCATCTCTCAAACCGACGATGAGAGCCTCTAGAAGGATTCTGCCCATTTTTGGTGTATTAGACTTTTACCCCAGTTTATTACTTTTCTCTTCTTCAAATAAAACCACATGCCTTGAAAAATGTAGTCCTTCCTCCCAGTTAGAGGGGGAAATAAGGGAGGCACCAAGACCAAGACTACTAAGTAGTAAGCTAGGTACAGAAGGGACCACATATTCTCGCAGACCCGGGGGTGAGAGAGGAGAATATGGGAGGTAGGACAAACACGGAGGTGTAGGAAGGACAAATCGCTGATGGATTTTATGCAAATATGTACCTATAATATTATTGTCAACAATATGTCAATCACTACGATCAAAATAAAAATTATATTAAAAAAAGAAACTCCCTAAGAACAAAAGCCCAGGCCCAGATAGATTTATAGGTGAATTTTATCAAACATTCCAAGAAGACTTACTACCAGTTTTCCACAGGCTCTTCCAAACCATCGAAAAAACAGGAATCCTCCCCAACTCCTTTTATGAGGCTAATATCAAACTTATTCCCAAAGATGACAAAGACACCACCAAGAAAGAAAACGACAGCTCAATCTCACTAATGAACATAGATGCAAAGATACTCAACAGTATCTTAGCAAACCGAATCCAGCACTTCATCAAAAAGATCATACACCATGACCAAGTGGGTTTTATCCCAGGAATGCAAGGTTGGTTCAACATATGCAATTCAATCAACATCATACACCACATCAACAACAAGGAAGATAAAACCACATGTTCATATCAATCGATGCAGAGAAGGCATTTGACAAAATCCAACACCCTTTCATGTTGAAGACACTCAGCAAAATAGGATTAGAAGGAACCTTCCTCAAGATAGTTAAAGCTATATATGAAAAGCCCACAGCCAACATTATCCTTAATGGCGAAAAACTAAAATCATTTCCACTGAGGTCAGGAACTAGGCAAGGCTGTCTACTCTCTCCACTCCTATTCAATATAATCTTAGAAATCCCTGCAATAGCAATCCAACAAGAGAAGGGAATCAAAGGAATTCAAATTGGGAAAGAGGAACTCAAACTATTTCTTTTTGCAGATGATATGATGATATACATTGAAAACCCTAAAGCAGGGGTCCTCAAACTTTTTAAACAGGGGGCCAGTTTACTGTCCCTCAGACCATTGGAGGGTCTGACTATAGTAAAAACAAAACTTATGAACGAATTCTTATGCACACTGCATATATCATATTTTGCAATGAAGAAACAAAACAGATACAAATACAATATGTGGCCCACGGGCCATAGTTTGAGGACCACTGCCCTAAAGAGTCCACAGTAAAACTCCTAGAAACAATTAACAATTACAGCAAAGTGGCTGGCTATAAAGTCAATACACAAAAGACAGTAGTGTTTCTCTATATAATAATGAAGCTGAGGAGAGATTAAAAATATAATTCCATTCAAAATAGTATCAAAAATATCAAGTACCTAGGAATCAACCTTACAAGGCAAGTGAAGGATCTATATCAGGGAAATTTCAAAACACTTCAGAAAGAAATTCAAGAGGATCTAAGGAAATGGAAGAACATCCCATGCTCATGGGTAGGTATAATCAACATAATCAAAATGACTATCCTACCCAAACTTCTATATAGATTCAATGCAATCCCCATCCAAATCCAGGCATTATTCTTTCAATATTTAGAAAAATCAATGATAAAATATCTGAAACCACAAAAGACCCAGGATAGCCAAACAGATACTAAAAAGCAAGAAGCTGGTGGCATATCTTTACCTAACCTTAAGCTATATTATAAAGCCATAGTGATCAAAACAGCATGGTACTGGAACAAAAACAGAGCCTCAGACCAGTGGGTTAGAACAGAATTTCCAGACATAAATCTCCAGTTATACAGTCAAATAATATTTGACAATAGAACCAAAAACTTGAAATGGAACAAAGAAAGTCTCTTTAACAAATGGTGTTGATACAACTGGAAAACCATCTGTAAGAAACTAAAAATTGACCCATACCTCGCTCCTTATACAAAAGTTAACTCAAAATGGATTAAAGACTTTGAAATTAGATCAGAATCTGTAAAGCTTATTGAGGAAAATATAAGCAGAACACTCGAAGACCTATATATTAAAAAAGTCTTCGAGGATGGAACACCAATGGCAAGAATTTTAGCATCAAACATAAACAAGTGGGATTACATTAAACCAAGAAGCTTCTGCATGGCAAAGGAAACCCAACTTAAAACAAGAAGACAGCTAACTGAATGGGAAAAATTTTTCATACTAAACACATCAGATAAAGGGCTAATAACCAGAATATACAAAGCACTCAGAAAGCTGAATCCCCCAAAACCAAATAAAGCCATAGAAAAATGGGGAGATGAAATGAATAGACATTTCTCCAAGGAGGACCAAAAGATGGCCAACAAACACATGAAAACATGCTCACCTTTATTCATCATTAGGGAAATCCAAATAAAGACAGCAATGAGGTACCTTTTACACCAGTGAGGATGGCTCACATCAAAAATAATGGGAACAATCTGTGTTGGCAGGAATGCGGTATGATAGGCACTCTCATCCACTGCTGGTGGGAATGTCCCCTACTCCAACACCTATGGAGAACAATCTGGAGAGTGCTCAAGGAACTCAGAATTGATCTGCCATTTGACCCAGCAATTGCTCTCCTAGGTATCTACCCCCAAGTTGGAAGGACATTTATTTTAAAGTATGTGTGCACTCCACTATTTATCGTAGCACTCAGTATAATAGCCAAGTCTTGGAACCAACCTTGATGTCCAACAGCAGATGAGTAGATCATTAAGATGTGGTATCTATACACAATGGAATACTACATGGCAGTCAGAAATGATACAATCACAGATTTTGCAGCAACGTGGATGGACCTAGAACATATTATGTTAAATGAAGCAAGCCAGAAGATGAAAGATAAACACAGAATGATTGCACTATTCTGAAGTACCTAGAATATATACCAGATATACAACCAATACCCCACAATTAAATAACAGGGGGTAACAGGATAGAAATCTCAAACACTGTAATAATCACCATATACTGGGGAGTAGAGCCCAAAACAAAGGGAAGAAAAACAACACAAAGCCCGATTACACATTATATCATAAAGAAACCAGCAACAGCAGAAACAGCAGCATAGAGAGAACAGGCATGTAATTATCATTTTACTACAAAGGCCCATAATTACTTAACTAGGGATCTTATACAGGATTATAGGTAAAGATTAAGATGAAAAATTACTGAGTCCAACGGAAGCATTTAAAACATTATGCCTGAATGCCTTAGCCTTACCACATTTAAAATAACCTTTCAGTTTTTCTGTCCATAGGGGTTCCTGGATACAAAGGGTGAACAACCTACGGTGGTACCTTAGTGCTCAGTCACACGAGGTACCATACTCTGCCTGAACCATGAAAATGGCAGGATAAAACTCTTTAACATACCCTTTATCCCTAGATTATGCCTTCTTTTAGGACCTGAAGCACATGACCAGCCAGATCACTGAAGCAACAACTGTGATCTACAGAGTTATACCACAGGGCCTAAGCATCATACATGTCCAACCAAACTAACATGCATTTGCTCTTATACTCTCCCTTCTCATTACTTCATATTTTTGTTGTTGTTTGACTGTTGGTTAGTTTTGTTTTTTTTTCCTACTCTCTCTTCTTGTCTCCCTCTTCCTCCACCTTCTCCTTCTCACTTACATCAATTCAATCTATGTCAAATAAAAATCACAAGATTACTCCCTCTATAGGAAAGGAAAGCTGACATATAGGGCGCTATGGACAATACTGAAAAGGGTAAACACCTATATAGATAGACCTCACTAGCACAATGGTCAGTACTCGAGAAACCTATACATATCCAAAAGTTGGACAATTAGTTTCCTTTCCTTACAAGTACTATAATTACTTATTTTTTTCTGTACTCAGTGCACCTCTTGCCCTCCTGACCTCTCTACATTAATATACACCTAAGCTACTTCTACATGTTTATATGTGGGCAGGAGCACACAGAGATAGGAATCCTCCTTAAGGAGCAAACCTAAACCACAAACAACCAATACCTATTCCCTATATAACCCCTCCCATATTCAATCCCCTCTCCCACCCCCAGAAATCCGGCTATCCCTTCACACCTCAATCCCACCCCTGATATCCCCCCACATTATAACTCTCCACCCTCAGTTCTTAATTCATTGGGCATCAAGACTGACCTCCTACCCCAACCAGCCAGTACCCACTACACAAGTGAAGAGACACCCACCCAAACTCTCACCTCCTTTCCGGCAGGAAAATACAACCAACACCCTGACTGACCCATGCAGTGTGGCTCTCCTAATCACCTCTCCCTAGTGTGGACTGTGGCTTGATACCAGAACTAGCTCCAAAGTATCCCCACTGAAAGACCTTCCTCCCTGGACCCCACACTTCACAAGGAAATCTCAAAAGACAATGGGGAAGCCTGTACTTTCATCAGAAATATAGACCTATATAACACTATCTCTTATCCTGTTTCTCCCCAAATGTAAATTAATATCCTGTACCACTTTCTCCCTTTTTCTTTGTTTTTTTTTTCTCTTATTTCTTTTTTATCGTCATTAGTTTTTTTCTTATTTGTTTTTTGTTTTATTTTGTTTTAGTTTTTGTTATTTGATTTGATTTGTTTTTGTTTCTTTTGGGTCACTCCTGGCGGCACTAGGAGGGTACTAGTGGCTCTATGCACTGAGATCGCCCCTGTTGGCATGGGGGACCATATGGGATGCTGAGATTTAAGCCACCATCCTTCTGCAGGAAGGACAGATGACTCCTTGTCTCCATGCTATCTCTCCCGGCCTCACTTTACTCCCTTAATTACATCTTTTATTTAATTTTTTTAAAGAAACTTTTTTTTCTTTTAGATATGTGTGAGCATATATATTCCTAGTTTTTGTTGGGTGTCTGTTTTCTTCTCTCTCCACCCCCAAATCCACCAGCAATATAATGTAGCACCACTTCTTCCTGCAGAGACATATATTAAATAAAGGGGAAATTTTATGTGTACAAACTAGTTCTTATCTAGTAGGGATAAGAACTCACACTTGTTTACAACACAAGGACATCTCCCACCCTGAACGTATGTCATGTGGAAACAACTTAGACTCCAGGGAACTAGACACTGACCATCCAGCCTTGACTCCTGGACCCCAGACATAAAAACCACAGAGTTCTTCACAACAGCTCCAGGAGCCCAATCCCCTCCAGGGCATGCATAATGCTGCTCTGATGCCAACATGTGCCAGTGCTAACAACGAGGAAATGGGAACAACTTGATCTAAGAGCAAGTTGTCCTTCCTCATCAGCCAACGATAAGACAAAATCAGAAAACATGTCACCCTTTTGATCTGTGCAAAAGCCAAGATTGCTATATACAGATGACTAGATGTTACAACCAGGATGGGACAGTACACATCCAGGGACCAACAACAACAACACCAACAAAAGGCTCTAGTCTAGCTTTTGGTCTACGATCTGTTCAACAAACAAGAGCTCCAATTCCAGAAGTCTGACTGAGACAACCACAACTGAACGGGTCTTCCAGAAACATAGGCTCCATCCTAGGAGAAATATAATGACCAAGATCACCTACTACAGAATGTGAATTAAAACGACATTGAAGAAACAAAACTGCTAGAACCACAAAGAAAGACTTCATCATAATCTCCATTCCTTGAGCTGCACAGTCACCAAGATCTCTAGATACAGAGGTCTGATTTAACCATCCATGATGAAACAGAAGTCTTCCATACACCACAAAAGCACCGAGGTGAGAGCAAATGATCATGCAAGGGTCTATAGTTAATCCCATGACAGTACACTTCAGGGGGGAGAAACACTGTATCTCCGAGGCCAAGGGAATTTCCTCTATAATATCCCCAACAGTTACTGTGCCTATGCAGGGGGAAAAAGAAAAGAAAAAAAAGCACAAAACAATCATTTTTCCACATATTTATTTATCGATTGATCGATTTTTTGATGTCTTTATATTAGTGTTGAGATTGAAGTTGATGTCTCCAATATTATTTTATTTTATTTTATCTTTCTCTTTCTTTTTGCACTCCAGCATGAGCTGATTTCAGAAGTGAGTCTGTTGTGTGGTGCTAGTCTTTATTGCTGTCGTGCTCACTGGATACTTAATTTGATATTTCTTTTCTGTACTGTGGTGTTGTTTCAATTGCCTTTATCATGTCTTCTCTCAAACTGAGGTTGAAATCCTCTGAAATCTACCTATTTTCAGCATATTTGACCTTTTTTTCTCTTATTTTGTACCCCAATCTTTTGCTTTTCTTTCCTTCAAACAAAGCCACGTAACTCGATTTATCTAGCTCCGCTTCTTAAATAGAGGGAGAGACAGGGGAGTAGACCAGGTCCAAACAGATATATGATCACTAATAGTGAGCTGGACAAAGAGGGGACCACCTACTCTAGCAGTTTGGGGGGTGATGGTGGGGTATATGGATTGCAGAAGGGGAACTGGGATGGGGGGAGGACAAATTCGGTGATGGGTATTTCCCTGATTCAATGTTGATATGTACCTAAAATACTACAGTGAAAGATATGTAAGCCATTCTGATCAAAATAAAAAAAAAATTCCTTCTAGTCATCAGAATGTCTGTCAGATGTCAATCAAACTAGCTTCTAGATCTTCTCAGTGACGATCTTCTCAGTTTCTTCTTGAGAAACTCATAACCATTCGTTCTTTCCCGTGCTTAAATTAGGAGATAATAATGGTCATAACGTGGTATGTAGCATAAATATTCATGATATTTGTGAATATTAGTGAATTTATGAAGTTGAATACTATGTACTATTTTGTTTATTCATTCACTATCATCTACCTTTTGCCTTTTGGGATATTCTATTCTATAATCAGGAACAATTTTCTTTGTTGACATGTAGAGCAAAACTCCTAAATAATATACGCTGACTTTCAGGTTTGAATAAGTCTCATCTTGGCAAAGATTTTACTTCTGTTAGGAACTTAGTTTCACTGCCTAACTTACATAGGCCTGCCTATGCCAACTTCCATCTTACCCTGTGTCATTCCCTATGTCATTTTATAACTCATATTCAAAGAAATATTTTAATGAATATTAGGGAGGAACTGGCATTTTGCTAAATATATTTGGAAACATATATTAGAAAAAGAAAGGTAGGCTACAAACAACAAAGTTATTCACCTTCTTCTTTCAAATTGAAATTATATTGACCTGGTTCCTCTCTCTCTGAGAAGCAGATAATAGCAGGACATTAAACTTATAAAGTTATGAAAAAAAATTTTGGGGGAAATCATACTAGGGGCTGGAGCGGTGGTGCAGAGCAGTAAGGCATCTGCCTTGCCAGTGCTAGCATAGGACAGACAACGGTTCAATCCCCCTGCATCCCATATGGTTCCCCAAGCCAGGAGCGATTTCTGAGTGCATAGCCAGGAGTAACCTCAGAGCATCACCAAGTGTGGCCCAAAGTAACAACAACAAAAAAAATAAAGAAAGAAATCATATTGGTCTGATGTTATGCTTAAGGATAGTGCCTGAACCAAAGTCATTGTGCACTATACAAAGACATTGTACAGATTGTGTCTTTGTATTATCTTTACTTCTCTTGTTCATTTACTGGGGTACATTTTTATGAAAGTGAGGCATAGAACAAATCCAAGATAAATTTTGAAACTCATAAAATTGATTTTGTATCAATAATCATCTCTGAGGTGATGATTAGTGAGATATATTCTCAGGGCATCATATCAGCCTCATCTTGGTCTCTATGCCCAGTGAAAATTCAAGTCTTTCAAATTTCTTGAGAATTCCCTACTTAGTGTTTCCATGCCTCCCCTTCTTCTGTCTCATCTACAAACTCTTTCAAATTTTCAACTTGTCTCTTTTACAGCCTTGTCATATCCATCAAAGTTTTCAGGTATATTAAAATCCCAGACTTAATTTACACTCAGGAAATTAAACATCCTCTAGTTTTAGCATTCACCATCCAGAGCAGCACTAAGATGAAAAAACAAAACGTACACTATTTCCTGCTATATTCCAGCATCAGGTTGCCATCAACTCCTTGTCTTTCATTTATTAGCAGTACTCCATCATCTTGCTCCTATATCCAACAATATGCTGAAATTGCTCTCATAAAATCATTAATGTCTTCTTAACTGCTAAATCTATTAGACATTTCATAGACATTATTCTTGACTTTAATGTGCATTTGACATTATTGATCATCTCTCAAAATTTCAATTTTCTGGCACCACTAATGTAACAGTCAACACATCTCCTGTATTCTTCTAGTCATTTCTTTTTTCTTATGGTATTAGTTATTCCCCATTTCTCAAACCATGGCATTCTACAGCCCCAAGGTTTCTTTATTCTGCATACTTTTCCTAGAAACTTTATTCTCTGTTTTATAATAATGTTTCTTTTAGCACACGTACCATGTCATGTCCTAATGATAAAATCATGGGGCAGGTGAATTTTTGTTTTTACGGGGTATATTATCCAATAGGGAAAATATAAAATAAGATAACAATTAAAGGACAATGTGATACTGCTATGGGGTGTAAGCATTCATGATTTAAGGTACACAGAGGATGGTATCTATCTTTGACTTGGGAAATTAGAGAAGATTCTCATAAGAAAATCACCAATGTGCATAGGAACAATAAGATGGGCAATAAGATGTTCTAAATTTGGAAAGCCCCACATGAGGGGCTGGAATTAGTGCAGTTTATCTGTAATATTGCATAAAGGAAAAGAAAGAGCTTAAGCCAGGAAGCTGTAAAGTAATGCTCCTAAGATAGAGTATTTTGTGTGGCAAATTACAATATTTGAATGTTTAGGGTAAAAGCTTAAAATATATATTTCCTGGAATCATACATTTATAATTTCCAATTTTATGACTTAATAACGTAATAACTTCTTTATAAGTTTTTGAGTCTCATTTAACAAAATGTGCCTTAATTTTAGGATAGCATTGAAGTTTGATCAATATGTAGGAAAAATTCCACAGTTCAATAAGACATAAACCTACTTTTATAAAACGGGGCCAGAGAAGTAGCACAGCTGTAGGGCATTTGCCTTGCAAGTGGCCAACCCAGGACCAAAGGTGTTTGAATCCCAGCATTCTATATGTTCCCCCGTGCCTGCCAGGAGCAATTTCTGAGCAGAGAGCCAGTAGTAACCCCTAAGTGCCGCTGGGTGGGGTCCAAAAACAAAACAAAAAAAGAACACCTACTTTTATAAAATGCTTAAAAATTAATTATGACTGAATGCTAAAGTATAATATAATTTAATTTAATTGATCAAAAATAAAAAATAAAAATACATAAAAGGTACGTAATTATTCACATTAGTTTACATACATATGTATATGGACACATATATATTTAAATTTACAAAGTTGCTCTAACATTCTATTTCCTCTCCTTATATACAATTATATCTCTTCTTCTAATTTCATATTAGACCTTGTCTAAGACACACTTTCTATCTCCACTGTTACCAGCTCAATACACATCATTTTGGTAATTTACCTAGCCAGTACCAAGATTTTGTAAACTGGTTTCTATTCTGACTCCATTGTGATATTTTTCCCACATAGTAAACAGAATAATCTTGTTGCATGTGTCTTAGATCATATCATTCTATACTTAAATTTCTCCAGTGACCTTGTGTTATATTGCAAATAAAACAGAATTCTCCCCCATTCCAGAAAGACCTCCTGTAATCTGACTCTGACTCAATCTTATTTTTCTCATGCTACTCTTCTCCTACCCCCTTACTATATTCAATAGCATTAAATCTGCAGTTTCTAGGGTATGTGGTGCTTTTCCTCATATTTTTCAGCAAGGCCTATCTCATAACTTCACTATTTAGCTTTTCTTTCTTTCTTTTTTTTTCTTTTTTTTTTTTTTTGGTTTTTGCGCCACACCCGGAGTTGCTCAGGGGTTACTCCTGGCTATCTGCTCAGAAATAGCTCCAGGCAGGCATGGGGGACCATATGGGACACCGGGATTCGAACCAACCACTTAGGTCCTGGATCGTTGCTTGCAAGGCAAACACCGCTGTGCTATCTCTCAGGGCCCACTATTTACCTTTTCTTTGGTCACCATTCTCTTCCAAATCACCAATGTCTTTTGCCTGGATAGGACGAGAACATTTTTAACCTTCTTGCTTCCAGTCTTTGCCACCCCACACCACCCCTTCAGCATCTGAAATAACCTTTTTACTATGTAAATCACAAAATGCTGCTACGCTGATGATAATATTTTAATAATTTTTATTGCTTTCAAATAAAGTCCAGCAAGTGGATGTCTTGTTCTCCCTTTAACTTTAGTTTCTGTCTGTGTTCCAACATACTCCCTGATCTGCAATCACTCTGACCTTTTTCTACCTTTCCAATATTTAAAGTTACCTAAGCATCTTTTTATCCTCTAGCCTAGACTGTATCTCTCTGGATATCTGCAAGCCTCTTTCTTTACTTTAGTTATCTTTTGAACTAGCAGGCCTTTAGCTAATTAGGACTTCACAAACCCCTGGATATTCTTCTATTTTTTTCTATCCCAAATGTAGCCTATTGTTTCGTAAAAATAAAAAAAAAGCTCATTATTTGCCATTATAATAGCTTTTTCTTCATTCCTTGCCTTCTTCATTGTAACATACGGGCAAATTTTTTTTTCTACTTTCCTGCTATAGTTGTTTCTTTTTTTTTTTTCAGAA
Organism: Suncus etruscus; assembly: GCF_024139225.1. Lineage (NCBI taxonomy): Eukaryota > Metazoa > Chordata > Mammalia > Eulipotyphla > Soricidae > Suncus > Suncus etruscus. Next base: position 134,918,267 of record NC_064851.1, read on the forward strand.
TAATATTATTATTTTTTTTATTTAAACACCTTGATTACATACATGATTGTGTTTGGGTTTCAGTCATGTAAAGAACACCACCCATCACCAGTGCAACATTCCCATCACCAATGTCCCAAGTCTCCCTCCTCCCCGCCCGACCCCCGCCTGTACTCTAAACAGGCTCTCCATTTCCCTCATACATTCTCATTATTAGGAAAGTTCAAAATGTAGTTATTTCTCTAACTAAACTCATCATATTTTATCCTATTCTCGAAAGCATAGATTTTATTTTTGTTTAGCCAATATTCATAACATAGCCCTACTTACAACAACCATCCAAAAGTAATAGTTGGATGAAATAATTTAGAGATCAGGGAGCACAGGCAATGAGCACATTTAGAATGTGTCACTTATTCGTTAGAATAAGATTAATAGAAACTGAAATTGTCTTATTTAATACCTTGTAATGGCCAGTTGAGAAAAATAAATTCCAGACAATGAATTTCCAGGAAAACTATAGATTTATTTATAATTAGTAATTGAAACTATTTGAAGTATACTCAACTTCTTAGTATTTTAGATGCAAATAACTTAAAATATATCAGTAATTTAAAACTTAATAAAAACAATGGTGAATCAAAAATATCTTAGTAATTACATTATTTGAATACTATTATAGATCTAACTGTTCTTCAAGTCTGTTCTTGTTTTGGTGGGAGAAGAGTGCTCTTTTGTAGTTCTTAGAAACACAAGTGTTACTGTGGTGTTGAATTGATTATTTCAATTCTCAGTTCCAGCAATACCAGTTCTCAGTAGGGCTGATGGTGTTGGCAGACAAGAGGACAGTGCTTCATTGCAGTGTTTGAGGATAATTAATCTTTGCATTATATTTGGTGTCTTATGACTGCTAGGCATGCTCTCCAGCCATTTGAGAGAGTTTTCAACTCTGCCTTATTTTTTTAATTTATGGTTTAATTTTTCTTTTTTTTCTTTTTTTTAAAATTTTTCTAAACACACATCACTGAATAGAACTCAAAAAAGATATGGCATCCAAATTTTCAATGTTGGTAAGAAAGAACAAGATGACTCTTTGTAGTTTTCTTCATGAAAGTATATAGCTCTATAGAATTTATTCTCATAAAAATAAATATTGAAATATAAAATATTTTAAAATAATATTAAAATGGCTTTTTTAGGGGGGATTTGGGTCACACTCAACAGCATTCAGGGCTTCTTCTTGGCTCTATACCCAGAAATTATTCCTAGCAGGCTCAGGGGACCATATGGGATGCTGAGATTTGAACCACCGTCCTTCAGCATAAAAGGCAAATGCCCTACCTCTATGCTATCTCTCCAGCCCCTAAAATGATTTTTAATACCTTATAAATTATATTTTATAGCAATGAATCTCAAAGGATTATATTCTTTTTTTTTTGAACTGAGAAATGTCTGTACTTTATTTTTTTAGAATTCTGATTTATTTGTTAAGTTTGATCATTGAATCAGAGGGGGAAAGAAACAGTTTTGGGGAAAGACCCATTAAGTTAACATGTGTGCTATTCTAAATTAAACACCCTTCATAAACCAATATTTCTGACATATTACATTGGATAAAATGTGAATTTTAATATTTTGACATTTAAGGCTAAAATTAAAATTTTCCTTGTAATATTAAATTGACATAATTATTTTCATTTCTTTTTTTCTCCTTTTTTATTACAAAATCTTTATTTAAGCACCATAATTACAAGCATGATTGTAGTTGGGTTACAGTCATAAATAGAACACTCTTTTTCACCAGTGCAACATTCCCACCACCGATACCCCCAATCTCCCTCCTTACCAACCCCTGCCTGTATTCAAGACAGGTATTCTACTTTTCTCATTCCTTACTTTGTCATGCTAGTTGTTAGTGTAGTTTTTTTGTTTTGTTTTGGTTTGGTTTTGGTTTTTGGGTCACACCTGGCAGCGTTCAGGAGTTACTTCTGGCTCTACACTCAGAAATCGCTCCTGGCAGCCTCGGGGGACCATATGAGATGTCGGGATTTGAACCACCATCCTTTTTCAAGCAAGGCAAACACTCTACTTCCATGCTATCTCTCTGGCCCTGTTATTTCCCTAACAGTATTCACCACTCTGTGTGGTAAGCTTCATATTGTGGGCCATTCCATCTGGCCCTTGACTCTATTGTCTCTGGGATTATTACAATAATGTTTTTACTTTTTTTAAAAACTCATAAATGAGTGAGACTATTCTGTGTCTATCTCTCTCCCTCTGGCTTATTTCACTCAGCACAATAGATTCCATGTACACCCATGTATAGGAAATTTTCATGATTTTGTCGCTCCTGATGACTGCATAATAAAATATTCCTTTTTATATATGTACCACAGTTTCTTTAGCCATTCCTCTGCTGAAGGGCATCTTGCCTTTTTCCAGAGTCTAGCTATTGTAAATAGTGCTGCAATAAATATAGGTATGAGGAAAATATTTTTGAATTGTATTTTTGTGTTCCTACGGAATATCCCTATGAGTGGTATAGCTGAATTGAATGAGAGCTCAATTTTCAGTTTTTGGAGGAATCTCCATATCGCTTTCCATAAAGGTTGGATGTGGAGCATTTTTTCATGTGCCTTTTGACCATTTGTATTTCTTCTTTGACAAAGTGTCTGTTCATTTCCTCTACGTATTTTTTGATAAAATTAGATGTTTTTTTTTCTTGTAAAGTTTTGTCAGTGCCTTGTATATTTTGGACATTAGCTCCTTATCTGATGGGTATTGGGTGAATAATTTCTCCAACTCAGTGGGTGGCTCTTGTATATTGGGCTGTATTTCCTTTGAGGTGCAGAAGCTTCTCAGCTTAATATATCCCTATCTGTTTATTTGTGCTTCCACTTGTTTGGAGAGTGCTGTTTCCTCCTAAAAGATGCCTTTATTCTCAAGTCATGGAGTGATTTACCTAAGTGTTGTTCCATATACCTATGGTTTCAGGTATGATATCAAGGTCTTTGATTCATTTGAATTTTACTTTCATACATGGTGTTAGCTGGGGGTCTGAGTTCGCTTTTTTGCAAGTGGCTTACCAGTTGCCAACACCCATTCTTGATTAAAAAAACTCATCAAGATGAGAATGAAAGGGACTTTTCTCAGTAGAGTCAAGGCCATCTACCACAAGAAAATGGCAAATATCATTCTCAATGGAGATAAATTAAAAGCCTTTCCTCTAAAATCTGGTACAAGTCAAGTCTGCCCTCTCTCACCACTCCTATTCAACATAATGCTGGAAGCTCTTGCCATACTTATTAGGCAAGTAAAAGATATCAAGGGCATCCAGATAGGTAAGGAAAAAAATCAAGCTCTCTGATTGCAGATGACATAATACTATATTTAAAAAACCCTAAAGACTCTGTCAAAAAGCTTCTAAAAACAATAGATTCATATAGCAAATGGCAGGCTACAAAATTAAAACGCAAAAATCAATGGCCTTCTTATATGCCGATAATGAAAGAGAAGAAATGGACATTAAAAAAAAATCCTGCCAGCACCACAATGAAGTTCCATCTCACATAGAGACTGGCACACATCTCAAAGAACAAGAACAATTGGTGCTGGCAGGAGTGTGGAGAGAAAGGAACTTTCATTCACTGATGGTGGGAATGCTGTCTTATCCAGTCTTTATGAAAACAATATGGAGATTCCTCAAAAGACTGAAAATTGAGCTCCCATATGATCCAGCTATACTACTTCTAGTGATATACCCTAGGCACGCAAAAACACAATCCAAAAATGCCTTTCTTACACCTAGATTCATTGCAGTGCTATTTATAGTGCTAAACTCTGGAAACAACTAAGATGCCCTTCAACAGATGAATGGCTAAAGAAACGTGGTACATATACACAGTGGAATATTATGCAGCCATCAGGAGAGATGAAGTCATGAAATTTTCCTATACAATGATGTATTTGGAATTTACTATGCTTAGTGAAACAATTCAGAGGAAGATAGATAGACACATAACAGTCTCACTCACTTATGAGTTTTAAGAAAAACAAAAGACATTATTGTAATAATACCCAGAGACAACAGAGATGAGGGCTGGAAGGACTGGCTCCCGATATAAAACTCACCACAAAGAATGTTGAATTTAATTAGAGAGATGACAATACTATCATGACAATGCTAATAAGTGATAAAAGTAGAATTCCTGACTCGAATACTGGCGGGGGTAGGGAAGTAGGGAGAAGGGGTTCATTGGTGGAGGGAAGGTTAAACTTGTGATGAGGGGTGTTCTTTTTATGACTGAAATCCAAATACAATCATTTATGTAATTATGATGCTTAAATAAAGAAAAACACATGGAGTGAGTGAGAAATGGCTGCATGTGGGGGTTTCCAGGCAGAGTGCTGATTGCTCTACCTGCAGAGTTTCCACCGGGCTGTGCTACTTCTGAGGAACTGAGCACCAGAAGGGAGCCCTGTCCTACTCTTCTCTGTCTTTCCTGAACTCTGGAAGCTCACCTCAGAGCCCTGGGAAGCAGACCCCAAAGAAACTACATTCGGGAGCTACCCAGCGAGCCAGTGAGTGAGTAAGAAATGGCTGCATGTGGGGGTTTCCAGGCAGAGTGCAGATTGCTCTACCTGCAGAGTCTCCACCCGGCTGTGCTTCTTCTGAGGAAACGGAGCACCAGAAGGGAGCCCTGTCCTACTCTTCTCTGTCTTTCCTGAACTCTGGAAGCACTCCTCAGAGCCCTGGGAAGCGAACCCCAAAGAAACTACATTCGGAAGCTACCCAGCGAGCCAGTGAGTGAGTGAGAAATGGCTGGATGTGGGGGTTTCCAGGCAGAGTGCTGATTGCTCTACCTGCAGAGTCTCCACCGGGCTGTGCTTCTTCTGAGGAACTGAGCACCGGAAGGGAGCCCTGTCCTACCCTTCTCTGTCTTTCCTGAACTCTGGAAGCTCTCCTCAGAGCCCTGGGAAGCGAACCCCAAAGAAACTACATTCGGGAGCTACCCAGCGAGCCAGTGAGTGAGTGAGAAATGGCTGGATGTGGGGGTTTCCAGGCAGAGTGCTGATTGCTCTACCTGCAGAGTCTCCACCCGGCTGTGCTTCTTCTGAGGAAACTGAGCACCGGAAGGGAGCCCTGTCCTACTCTTCTCTGTCTTTCCTGAACTCTGGAAGCTCTCCTCAGAGCCCTGGGAAGCGAACCCCAAAGAAACTACATTCGGGAGCTACCAAGCGAGCCAGTGAGTGAGTGAGAAATGGCTGGATGTGGGGGTTTCCAGGCAGAGTGCTGATTGCTCTACCTGCAGAGTCTCCACCGGGCTATGCTTCTTCTGAGGAACTGAGCACCAGAAGGGAGCCCTGTCCTACCCTTCTCTGTCTTTCCTGAACTCTGGAAGCTCTCCTCAGAGCCCTGGGAAGCGAACCCCAAAGAAACTACATTCGGAAGCTACCCAGCGAGCCAGTGACTCTCCTCAGAGTCCTGGGAAGTGAACCCCAAAAATACAGCATTCTGAAGCTGCCCAGCGAGCGAGTGAAAAATACGCCTGACCAGTGGGGCCCGAGTGTGAAAAACTGTGAGTGCTGCCTGTGTGTGTCTCTCTGCTATCCTGTTGCGTGAACCTCCTGAGAGTGGGCTGAAAAGAGGCTCCAGAAGGCACTTAGCTCCACTTCGCTACGCAGCCGTGCGCTCTTTCTAAAAAAAGAACACCATCAAAAGAAGAAAAAAACCACACTAAGAACTGTGCTGGATCACAGAAGCAAGAATTTCTCTCCAGACTGTCTTCTCTGGTGCGTGTTTGGGCCTAAGATTTGATCCTGTGTGAGGCTTCATCCACGGAGGACTCCCCTACCTTGGAGGCAAGTCGGCCCATCCAGAAAGGGCGGAGCCAGAGAAGTGTGTTGCCTGCATCATATAACCAATGAATACCACCACAACACGTAGAAAAACCCACAATACAAGTGTGACAATGGGGAAACAATGCAGGCCAGCATCAGACATAGAGAATGAAGATGACAATTCTGATGACCAGTTAATGACCAACCAACTAATCAATCTCTCAGATAAGGACTTTAGAGTAGCAATATGGAATATACTCAAAGAACTCAAAGAAACCATGATAGAATAGAACAGAACACTAATAAGAATCAAGAAAATATGAAGACAGAAATCACAAAACTCCAAACTGAAATAACATGTCAAATAACTGGCCTGAAAAAATCAGTAAACGAACTGAATGACAAAATGGATAAGCTCTGGGACAGGGTATCAGAAGCTGAGAATAGACTTGGTGCTGTGGAAGATGAGATACATAACAATTCCATACAACAAGAGAGATTGGAAAAAAAACTTAAAACAAATGAACAGACAATGGAAAAATTAGTCAAAGAATGGGAACAGATGAAAATAGAGGTCTATGATAAGATCAACAGAAACAACTTAAGAATCATTGGAGTCCCAGAGACCCAGGAAGAAAATTTCCAGGAAGAATCAACGTTCAAGAACATCATTAAAGAGAAACTCCCAGAGCTAAAGAATATATGTGATCAAATCCTGCATGCTCGAAGAGTACCAACCAAAAGAGACCCCAGAAAAACCACCCCAAGACACATCCTAGTCACAATGACAAATCCCACAGATAGAGACAGAATTCTGAAAACAGCAAGATCAAAAGGGGAAATTACATTCAAGCAAGCATCCTTGAGATTTACAGCAGACCTGTCACCAGAAACACTCAATGCCAGAAAGCAGTGGTGGGATATTGTGACAAGACTGAATGAAATGAATGCTTCACCTAGAATACTGTACCCAGCAAAACTCACTTTCCGGTTTGACGGAAGAATACATGGTTTCACAGACAAAAAACAGGTCAGAAACTTTACAGACTCAAAACCAGTCTTAAGAGAAAAACTGAAAGACCTAATCTAAGACAAGACTGACCAAAAGACACACCAAATTTCGATATAAAGATGGCATTAAATCCCGGGACAATTCTTTCTCTCAACGTCAATGGACTAAATGCACCAGTTAAGAGACACAGAGTGGCTAAATGGATCAAAAAACTCAATCCAACCTTCTGCTGCCTACAAGAAACGCACCTGAATACTCAGAACAAACATAGACTCAAAATAAAAGGCTGGAGAAAAGTTATCCAAGCAAACAACACCCATAAAAAAGCTGGAGTGGCCATACTAATATCAGATAATGCAAACTTTATACTCAGGAAGGTTATAAGGGACAAAGATGGACATTTTATATTAATCAAGGGGTATGTAGAGCAGGAAGAAATAACTCTCCTAAACATATATGCACCAAATGGGGGGCCAGCAAAATATTTAAAACAACTGTTGACAAATCTAAAAAACAATGTCAATAACAACACAATAATTGTGGGGGACCTCAACACTGCTTTGTCAACACTGGATAGGTCAACCAGACTGAAACCCAACAAGAATATACTAGACCTGAGGAGAGAAATGGAAGAAAGAGGCCTAGTGGATATATATAGGACAGTCCATCCCCAGAAACCTGGATACACATTCTTCTCCAATGTACATGGGACATTCTCCAGGATAGACTACATGCTGGCACATAAAACATACCTCCATAATATCAAGAGGATAGAAATTTTGCAGACTACCTTCGCTGACCACAAGGCTCTGAAATTATTTGTGAATTCCAAAGGGACTCAGAAGAAAAATTTTAACACCTGGAAGTTAAACAGCCTCATACTCAATAACCACTGGGTCCGAGATGAAATCAAGAAGGAAATCAAAAGGTTCCTGGAAACAAATGACAATAAAGACACAAACTATCAGAACTTATGGGACACAGCAAAAGCAGTACTGAGAGGAAAATTTATAGCTTTGCAAGCACACATCAGGAAGGAAGAAGGAGCTTACCTGAGTAGCTTAATGACACAGCTAATAGAACTAGAAAGTACTCAACAAAAGCACCCAAAAATAGGAAGACAGAAGGAAATAACAAAGCTGAGAGCAGAAATCAAGGAAGTGGAAACCCAAAAAACAATCCGAAAGATCAACGAAAGCAGAAGTTGGTTATTCGAAAAAATAAACAAGATGGATAGACCACTGGCAAACCTAACAAAGAAAGAGAGAGAGAGAAACTTGATAACTCGTATTAGGAATGAAAAAGGAGAGATCACTACTGATATGACAGAGATTCAAAGGGTAATCAGAAACTACTTTGAAAAACTCTACGCCACTAAAAATGAGAACCTGGAAGAAATGGATAAATTCTTGGACTCTTATAATCTTCCACGGTTGAAAGAAGAGGATGTAGCATAACTAAACACCCCCATCACCATTGATGAAATAAAAATGGTAATCAAAAGTCTGCCCAAAAACAAAAGCCCAGGCCCAGATGGATTCATTAATGAGTTCTATCAAACTTTCCAAGAGGAACTACTACCAATCCTGGCAAGACTCTTTCATGAAATTGAACAAGTGGAAACACTCCCAAATAGCTTTTATGAAGCCAACATCACCTTGATACCTAAACCAGACAGAGATGCTACGAAAAAAGAAAATTACAGACCAATATCTCTGATGAATGCAGAGGCAAAGATCCTCAACAAAATCCTGGCAAATAGGATTCAATACCTCATTAAGAAGATCATCCACTACGATCAAGTAGGTTTCATCCCAGGAATGCAAGGATGGTTTAACATCCGTAGGTCTATCAACATAATACACAACATCAACAACAAGAAAAATAAAAACCACATGATTATATCAATAGATGCAGAGAAAGCATTTGACAAGGTCCAACACCCATTCTTGATCAAAACTCTCAGCAAGATGGGAATGGAAGGAACCTTTCTCAATATAGTTAAGGCCATCTACCACAAGCCAGTGGCAAATATTATCCTCAATGGAGAAAAACTAAAAGCCTTCCCTCTAAATTCTGGCACAAGACAAGGCTGTCCTCTCTTACCACTCCTATTCAACATAGTACTGGAAGTACTTGCTATAGCGATTAGGCAAGAAAAAGATATCAAGGGAATCCAGATAGGAAAGGAAGAAGTCAAGCTCTCACTGTTTGCAGATGACATGATGCTCTACTTAGAAAACCCTAAAGACTCTACCAAAAAGCTTGTAGAAACAATAGACTCATATAGCAAGGTGGCAGGCTACAAAATTAACACACAAAAATCAATGGCCTTTCTATACACCAATAGTAATAAGGAAGAAATAGACATTAAGAAAACAACCCCATTCACAATAGTGCCACACAAACTCAAATATCTTGGAATCAACTTGACTAAAAATGTGAAAGACCTATACAAAGAAAACTATAAAACTCTGCTCCAAGAAATAAGAGAGGACACGCGGAAATGGAAACACATACCCTGCTCATTGATTGGCAAGATTAACATCATCAAAATGGCAATACTCCCCAAGGCGTTATACAGATTCAACGCTGTCCCTCTAACGATACCTATGACATTCTTCAAAGAGGTAGATCAGGCACTTTTGAAATTTGTTTGGAACAATAAACACCCTAGAATAGCTAAAGCAATCATTGGGAAAAAGAATATGGGAGGAATTACTTTCCCCAATTTTAAACTTTACTACAAAGCAATAGTTATCAAAACAGCATGGTATTGGAATAAGGACAGACCCTCAGATCAGTGGAATAGGCTTGAATACTCAGAAAATGTTCCCCAGACATACAAACACCTAATTTTTGATAAAGGAGCAGGAAATCCTAAACGGAGCAAGGAAAGCCTCTTCAACAAGTGGTGTTGGCACAACTGGCTAGCCACTTGCAAAAAATTGAACTTAGACCCCCAGCTAACATCATGTAGGAAGGTAAAATCCAAATGGATTAAAGACCTCGATATCCGACCCCAAACCATAAGATATATAGAACAACACATAGGCAAAACTCTCCAGGACATTGAGATTTCAGGCATCTTCAAGGAGGAAAATGCACTCTCCAAGCAAGTGAAAGCAGAGATTAACAGATGGGAATATATTAAGCTGAGAAGCTTCTGCACCTCAAAGGAAATAGTGCCCAGGATACAAGAGCCACCCACTGAGTGGGAGAATCTATTCACCCAATACCCATCAGACAAAGGGCTAATCTCCAAAATATACAAGGCAGTGACAGAACTTTACAAGAAAAAAACATCTAATCCCATCAAAAAATGGGGAGAAGAAATGAACAGACACTTTGACAAAGAAGAAATACAAATGGCCAAAAGACACATGAAGAAATGCTCCACATCACTAATTATCAGAGAGATGCAAATCAAAACAACAATGAGATACCACCTCACACCACAGAGAATGGCACACATCACAAAGAATGAGAACAAACAGTGCTGGTGGGGATGTGGAGAGAAAGGAACCCTTATCCACTGCTGGTGGGAAGCAATATGGAGATTCCTCCAAAAACTGGAAATCGAGCTCCCATACGATCCAGCTATTCCACTCCTAGGAATATACCCTAAGAACACAAAAATACAATACAAAAATCCCTTCCTTACACCTATATTCATTGCAGCACTATTTACCATAGCAAGACTCTGGAAACAACCAAGATGCCCTTCAACAGACGAATGGCTAAAGAAACTGTGGTACATATACACAATGGAATATTATGCAGCTGTCAGGAGGGATGAAGTCATGAAATTTTCCTATACATGGATGTACACAGAATCTATTATGCTGAGTGAAATAAGTCAGAGAGAGAGAGAAAAACGCAGAATGGTCTCACTCATCTATGGGTTTTAAGATAAATGAAAGACATTCTTGCAATAATAAATTTCAGACACAAAAGAGAAAAGAGCAGGAAGTTCCAGCTCACCTCAGGAAGCTCACCACAAAGAGTGATGAGTTTAGTTAGAGAAATAACTACATTTTGAACTGTCTTAATATTGAGAATGTATGAGGGAAATATAGAGCCTGTTTAGGGTACAGGCGGGGGGTGGGTGGGGAGGAGGGATATTTGGGACTTGGGTGATGGCAATGTTGCACTGGTGATGGGTGGTGTTCCTTTTATGACTGAAACCCAAACACAATCATGTATGTAATCAAGGTGTTTAAATAAAAAAATAAATAAATAAATAAAAAATTAAAATAAAGAAAAATACATAATGTTGTCTACCAAAGGTAAAGGTTTATTTTTTATATTGAGATTTATTTTATCAAAATATATTTGTACATTTTAAATGTTTGTATGCAAAATAAGTCTTAAAATACAGGAAGCAAAATTTTATAGCACAGAAATAAACAATTTTTTAGGACTTTAGACTTTTTATTTTATATTAAAACAACACACTGTTAAGAACTTTTCAGAGTTGAGGAATACAGGCACCCTTATTCAAGAACTCTCAAAGGTCCCAGCAAAAATAGACCGAAATAAAAATACTCCATTGTACACATTGTACTCAGAATTCCAAAACAAAAGGCAGAATATTGAAACTCATAAGGAACTCACATTCAAAGTCTTCCCAGATTTACAGATCAATCATATGGGACTTTGAGCCAGCAGGAATGGAGGAATACATAAAAACACCATGGAACTCATGATCTAGTCAAGAGAGTATTCTATCCAATGAAGTTATTGTTCTAATTTAAAGGAGTGATACAGAACTTCCTGTACAAGCAACAATTTAGACAGTTCATAGCCTGGAAGTGGGGAACTCCTGTTGACCATGGGGGTCATGGGGGGCCATGGGGGCTGTTCCAGAGGAAATGAGGAAGGACCAGATAATCAAGGCAGCTCTCATGGAAGAGCGTATGTGATCCGACAGACCTCACCAGCATGCCCCGTCCCTCATTGGCATTCGTGATGTCATCAGATGACTTCATAGAGCAGGGATCTTCAGGTCTCCTTGTTCTGAGGGGTGAAGAGTCAAAATTGCTTCTGTGCTGAAACTGAAACAGGAATTTCAGTTGAATCATGGAACTGTCGACCACAAACATGGTAGAGCTCATTCTTCTGCTGTTATACTGCGGTTGCTTTCCAATCAGGGAATGGAAGATTATGCCAGGTAGGACTCACTCCCCAGTTCTCTGCTCCAGAGGTAAGAGCAGAGCACCCTTCTATCCTTGGCCTTCTCCATCCTTCCACCAGGCTACTCGGAGGAGTCAGAGAGAGGCTCTCAATGCCCAGAACTAGACTCAAAACAACAGTCACTATGGGCTCAGCTGTCACCTGGGCATTTCCCAGGACTCAGAGTCCCACAGTCTTCTTCTTGAGCACAAAGCCCATTCAGAGTCTCAAAGCCCACGGGGGTCATGGATGACCATATTGCACCTTCTTGTTGGTGAGCTCTTTGCTCCATGGCCATGCCCTGTTTTTCCTGGGAACCTCTGCTCCTGGCACAAGGTCAACACCTCACCTCTCTTCCCTGTTTCACCAGGAACCAAGATTTGGGCACCAGCAATGACAGTGAGGTCAGGTCCTGTGTACTGAGCAGGTAGCAGGGAGAAAAAGATTTATATACACTCAACCACTTAGGAGACAGACACACAGGCACACAGACTTATGTGTGAAGACACACAGCCACACCTACATATACACACACAGAAAAATGTGATTAGAGAGACATAGAAGCATGTACGTAGATACAGAATCAGACCCAGACTGTGCATAGACATACAATCACACACACAGACAACTGTTCTGGATTCCTGGTCTCCCCCTTCTCTCTCCAGAGGAATCAGACATGTGCTGCCATTCTGCACTCCATCCCACCCCACTGTGGCCAGCCCAGACAGCCATAGTCCATGTAGTGGTTTGCTTCTCCCACTTTCTGAATTGCATCACACACCCAAAAGTACTTGAGAGTCTTTCTCCTGGGAGCACCTGAGAGTCCTTCCAAACCCATAAACCCTGGCACCCTCACAGCCCAGTGAGGCCAGCCCATGAAAGGCACCATACTGCGCAAGCCTTCTTGCTATGCCCTCTCAACTTTCATTATTCTGAACACCTTAATCCCCATCCCACATTGCTTCTTAGCACCCATCCATGTCCCTGGGTCCAGCTGCAGCCCTGAAGTGAGAGTGCCTACAGGTGTGGCTAGGCTCATTGTCAGTCTGGCTGGCAGGTCCATACCAGGACAGCTAAACTGATCCTCATGGCCAGGTGACACTGACTGCATATTTGCTGCCAGAAATGACCAAATTACCATTCAGAGGCAATTGGAAGATGTGACTCAAAAGACCCACATGTAACCAAAGCCTGCCACTCTTTCTGTACTCCACAGATGTTAGCCCTGGTATCAGCAGTGACAGTGAGAACAGCAAAGATGGAAGCCATGGTGGAGATTTCGAGAGAGTGGCAGCAGCAGGTACAGTGGCAGGAATGGCTATGGCAGTAAAAACAGCATCATTGATGGCAATGGCAATATTAGAGGCAATTGCAGTGAAGGTGGTAGCTGAGGCACCAGCAGAGGCAGTGTCAGGGGTTATACTAGTGGCAGCAACTACCACAGCAATTATCCAGAGCAGCAGAAGCAGCAGGACCAGCAGTGTGGCTAGTCTCAGCCTGCTCATAATCATCAATCTTCTCATCAAAGACAACAGCTTGGGTGGCCTTGGAGGATTTAGTGGCTTGGGTGGCCTCAGTGGATCCAATGGAATCAGTGGCACAGGTGGCCCTGGTGGACCCAGAGACTTGGGTGGCCTCGGCAGACCCAGGGACTTGGGTAGCCTCAGAGGACCCTGTGCCTTAGGAGGTTTCGGCATACCTCCCAGTGGTCTCAGAGGTCTCGGTGGATCCAAGGGCAATGGTGATGTTAATGGCAACATAAGAGGAAGTATCATCAGAGGCACTGGTAGAGGCAGAAGCAGAGGCACCAGCAGAGGCAGTGTTGGGGGTGATACTATGACAGCAATAGCCACAGAGATATCCAGAGCATCAGCAGCAGCTGGCTGGCAGCGTGGCTAGTCTCAGCCTGCCCATAACTATCAATCTTCTCAACAAGGACAACAGTATCAGTGGTCTCAGGAGTCAAGTGGCAGAGTGGCCTTGGTGAACCCAGGGGCATGGGTGACTCGGCGAACCCAGAGGCTTGGGTAGCCTCGGCAGACCAAATAGCATAGTGACTTTAGTGCACTCAGTGACACAGGTGGCCTCAGTAGAATCAGAGACCTTGGTGATCTCAGTAGGACCTATAGCACTGAAGATGAAATTTCCAAAAAAAGGTAAAGCCTGTGGGCTGGGTCATGCCTTGACTCCAACAGTCAAGGATTTCTTCCTCAGGCCGAGATCATGAGGCTTGTAGTTGTGGGTGAAGGAGATGATTTGCACATGTGAAGGGATTCCTGAAAATTAAATGTTAAGGACTAGGAAGAGAGAGGGAGGGGTAAGAAAGACTAAATTGGGGAAGATAAAGTTAGGAAAAAAGGGAACTATATACAAAATATGCAAAACAGACAGACATAGAACAAGACTTATACACAAACAGACCTCACAAATGGCCATAACACTCATTAATGCTTACCAAAAAAAAAATATTTGTTGGAAAGGATCCAAAATAGAGCAAAAAAAAAAATCAGCTGAATCAACAAAAAGTGCTTTAAAATGTAATAGCCAGCACACTGTTTAGTTGAAAAATTTCAAATTCAAAAAAAATTTTTATGGCAGAATAGAGCAGATCTGAAAGCCTAGCAAGTGCTGCCAGCAGGGACAAGGGCTAGAGGCAGCATTGAATTTGGGGAGCAAGTGTGAAGATGCTGACACCTCACAGGGGCCATGCTTAGGTGTTCAGAGCTCCCCTTCCCACATAGGCATTCACATGAACACTCCACAAACCTATACACGCACGCTTAACAAGCATATAACACACTAGAGGCACATATATGCATAACACATATTCACATATCTTCTCATACATACTCAACACACCTATGCTTAACACACCACATGCTTATATACACGTATACACACCTACCCACACTGAACAGTCATACTTTACACTTACAAATGAACATAGGACACTCACAACTACCCTCTCATCCAAACATTCACATGCTCATCCACTTGTGCCCCAGGGTCCCTCGAGAAGAGTTGGGAGGATGGCATCTGCCCAAGCAGTGAGTGGCAGGACAAAGTGGGGAGAGAGGGAATGAAAGTTTTTGGCAGGAAGTGTCTTGGTGGTCCAGAGGAAGCGAGGCTCTCTCCCCAGAGCAGGACAATCCAGCACAGCACAGAGATTCTGGATAATTCTAATATCCTCTTCAAGAAGCCCCCCAGAACCAGCCCCAGACTTGGTGAGGGAGTGCGTGAGGGAGTGTGCCCAAGAATCCTGTCTGGCATTACAATGAGTGACTCGGGTACACTGACTGGCTGTGACCTATTTTCCAGGTTTTCTAGGTCTGGACTGGTGACCCCCTTGATACCTGAGGGCTCAGACCAGGCTGGAGACAGGCTCTACCCGTGCTGTTCCTTCAACCGAACAAATTTTCATTTACATAATAAAGACAGTTTTATGTGACTTGATGTGACCTCTTTTTTTAATATACATTTTATTTAAACACCCTGATTACTTACATGGTTATGTTTGGGTTTCAGTCAGTAAAGAACACCACCCATCACCAGTGCAACATTCCCATCACCAATGTTCCAAATCTCCTTCCTCCCCACCCAACCCCCGCCTGCACTCTAGACAGGCTTTCTATTTCCCTCATACATTCTAATTATTAGGATAGTTCAAAATGTAGTTATTTATCTAACTAAACTCATTCCTATTTGTGGTGAGCTACATGAAGTGAGCTGTAACTTCCAGCCCTTTTCTCTTTTGTGTCTGAAAATTATTATTGCAAGAATGTCTTTTATTATTATTTTTTTTTTTTTAGTTTTTGGGTCACACCCAGCAGTGCTCAGGGGTTACTCCTGGCTGTCTGTTCAGAAATAGCTCCTGGCAGGCACGGGGGACCATATGGGACACCGGGATTCGAACCAACCACCTTTGGTCCTGGATCGGCTGCTTGCAAGGCAAACGCCGCTGTGCTATCTCTCCGGGCCCGTCTTTTATTATTCTTAAAATCCATAGATGAGTGAGACCATTCTGTGTTTTTCTCTCTCTGACTTATATCACTTAGCATAATAGATTCCATGTACATCCATGTATAGGAAAATTTCATGACTTCACCTCTCCTGACAGCTGCATAATATTCCATTGTGTATATGTACCACAGTTTCTTTAGCCATTCGTCTGTTGAAGGGTATCTTGTTGTTTCCAGAGTCTTGCTATGGTAAATAGTGCTGCAATGAATATAGGTGTAAGGAAGGGATATGTGTATTGTATTTTTGTGTTCCTAGGGTATATTCCTAGGAGTGGCATAGCTGGGTCGTATGGGAGTTCTATTTCCAGTTTTTGGAGGAATCTCCATATAGCTTTCCATAAAGGTTGAACTAGACCACATTCCCACCAGCAGTGGATAAGAGTTCCTTTCTCTCCACATCCCAGCCAACACTGCTTGTTCTCATTCTTTGTGATGTGTGCCAATCTCTGGGGTGTTAGTTGATACCTCATAGTTGTGTTGATTTGCATCTCCCTGATGATTAGTGATGCCCTCAGATCTGGTCAGCGAATATACATATTTACAAGGACAAAATAGGCAAGGGAAAGGTAATCATTATTTAAGTGGGTTTGTTCCAAAACCATTCAGGGCCCTGACAGACTGGCTTGGCCCAGCCTCAGCCCTAGTTGGGTCCCCATTTAGGGAGGAGGTAAATCTAGGGGGTAGGGGAGGGTTGGGAAAGGAGAAAGTCAAGGGAGAAGTGTCTGGGTCCAGATGGAAGGAGATTGTCCTACCCCAGACAGTCCTATTCCAGAGTGGGATGACAGACCTTGACCAGCACAAAGGGGAGGCCTGAGTTCTGCACAACTGGTAGACATATGAGAGGATATGCATCTAAGAGCACATCTTGGGAGTATTCCAGGAACATTTGAGCCCACTGGGCCAGGAGATCACCCTACTGACCCTAATTAGGGGAGCCAGAGTGGTACCTGGCTTCAGAGCTGTGGCAAGGGCAGCAAAAGCATGAGCAGGCACTGCCATGGATCCTTCTGAGACATTAACTGTGATCCTCAAACTCACACCAGCCCCAGCCACACCAGCTCCTCAGCCCTAAGGCTGACTCGGCTCCAGCAGGAACCGAGGCAGCTGGCAGCCATGTCCAGACCACATGGAGTCTGAGTTTGCTTTTTCTGAAGCAACCTGGACCTGAGGCCCACACTTCAGTGGGCGTCCTTCAGCCCCTTTCTTGCACATAATGAGTCCATGAATTAGCAGTGAGAGGACAAACCTGTAACAGAGTACCCCGGCTCATGCACATCATGTGCACTGATGGCCAAGTCAGCCAGGAGACTGTCCAGACCCCAACATGACACCCCTCTGCGTGCCAAGGAATGCACTTGCCTTGGCAATGGGCCCATCGAGGTGCTAGTTCAGACTGAATGTGTCCCAGCCAGTGTAGCCTGGGGAGACTGAGAAAGACAAGTAAAACCTCTGCAAGCACCCCAAAGAAGAGGCAGGAGGAACAGCTGGCAGGGCCACAGGGCACAGGAGGGCAGTGCGTAGCAGTTTTAGCAGAGTCACTCCATCCTTTCACTGGAAACACAGGCTGGCATGACACAGACCTGGTTAGGGCTAGTACATTATTGGATTATTGGTCCCACTCTAATCAATATTCATACTCCACCCTAGGGTGTAATCTGCTGATAAGATTATTGGATTATTTCCTACTTGTTATTCTTCTTTTACTCTAGGTGTGGCTTGGTTCTTGCCCATAAAAGCAGGGGTCAGAGGAAGGCAGGCACTCATTCTTATGTTTTCTTTCTTACGAGCAGAAAGCCAGAAAGCTTGTGTGTTGAAATTCTTTTCTTGAGTACTCGATTTCTTAAACCTATTCTTGTACTTTTTTATTCTGTGGATTATTTCCTGCATCAATGTTTGGCTCCAGACCTGTCTCACCAGATCCTTATTTTGGATCAAGGCACTCCAGTTAGAGATGTTGCCCAATCTTGGACCTGAAATTGTAAAAGGGAATATGATAGGGACTCTACTCCCAACTGGTGAGATGTTCATTTCATTACTTCTCAGGTGGATTTGCCATTTTGGGTTATTAGGCTTAGGACACTTTGGTTTAATGTGATGTCATTTGCTTGGGCTTTGGTTGAAGGACCTGCCTCTCCTCATGCAAATTATGCTAGTGTTGGCTTTCCTTATTTTTCATTTTGTATGTATCTTGAGAATAAAAAAAGATTTGGGCTGAATTCTTTAACCTCATGTAAAAATTTGATGAGGCTTGGGCTTATTATTCTAATCTTGCTTTGAAAGTTTCTGAGCACTAATAGTTCTGAAGGTCTGTGTTCAATCCCAAGCATCTCATATGGTCCCCCGAGCTAGGAGTGATTTCTGAGTGCATAGCCAGGAGTAACACCTCAGTAGATTTAAGAAAGCATGCTCGGAGTATGGATCTCTTTTCTGTATTGTGTTCAATACCTTGGTACCTGGAGTGATGGTGGGTGTTGGACCCAACAGAATTTTATCACTGTAGCAAAAACCTATTTGATTGCTTCTCAATATTTATAATAGAAAATGTGGTTTGAAGAAAACTCTGAGAGTAAAACTAGTAGTCTAGATCACTCTGGAAGGAGGGTTGCAGGGTCACATTATCTTATAAAATGCTGATAGGTGAAGGCCAGTACACAGAAGAAAATAGATAAGCAAGACTACCCTGGGCAGTTTTAACAGTTGTCAGGGAACTTTAATTGAAGTCTTGGAGAAAAAAATGACTCAGATACCTAGTTCATGAAGAGCTATACATTGATTATTCAGGGAGCTACAGGGCCATATGCAGAATTTGGGCGAAAATTGACAGAGCCAGTTAAAAGGCAGGTTAGAAATATGAAAATTCAATATCTTGACAAAATCCGTAGCCTTTGACAATGCCAATGAATGTTGTCAGACGATCTTCCTCCCAATTAGAGAGAGAGAACATGTCATTGGATTTCTACTTGTTCACAGAAATGCTGGGACTTAGAAATGTCCCCCTCTTCCCCACCTCTAATAACATATGCTATTTAGAGGCAAACTCCAGTAAATTAGATAAATAGCTTTCGCCCAAGGAAACCATGTGGTCCTTGCCCAAGGTTATGGAAGAGATTTCATTGAGCAAGTGACTGTCACTCAGTACCTACCTGTCTCCTCAGCAACTGGGGAGGTGTCCAAAAACTATCTCATGAGGTCAGGTCATAGGCTTTAAGTGTGGCAATTGGGGCATTTACAAAATCAATGCAGGTCGCAAAGCCTTTCTGTTCACATTAAAAGACCCATTTGCTCAAGAACAAGACTTAATCAACCTATCTTGGGAAACTGGTCAGGGGCCAGTTCCTGCCCTACAAAATCAGGGAACCTTTTCATCAATAATTCAGCTTCCATACCAGACCAAGAGAACTCTACAGTTAAAGCTTTTAAAGCCTGCCACTTCAGGAAGCTGTGGTTTCAATATTCTCTATTCAGAAAACTTGACCATCTTTCCAGCCCAATGCCCATATAAGATTAGGTCTGGCAGAGCAGGGCGACTCCCTCAAAGGACTCAGGACCCATCCCCAGCCTTCTCTACAGGGAGGAACCTCTGCCCCATGTACTCTAAATACTAAGTCAACATAGCTTGTTCCTGGGTCAAGTACCTCCTGGCAAGTCAACCAAGAGGGAAGCAGATGTCTTCCACAATAGCTACCTCTGCACTTGCTAATGCTGTAGTGGGCAGGCAGAATGGCTCAAGGCTAGGCCTTTGGAACAGGGCCCCATAAATGCTCCACCACTCCAGAATCCCATCAGGATCTAAGCAGGGTCCCAGTAAGAAAAGATACCGTTTTATAAACCTGAAAAGGAAATGATACTTTAAACAATGACAAGCACCACCAAAGGGTTTTCATCTAAATGCAATGAGTCCAGAGATCATGGACTCTGGAGGGTGGGAAACACGTTAGTAACAACCAATCTCATTGTTTGACAGTGGTCACAAAATGCAAGTTCTAAGGACAAGCAACTCGTCCACAAAAATCTAAGTCCCTAACCTCGTCCTGACTGCTCTGCTGAGGACAGCACAGCTCAAGTGGCAGTTGACAACTGAGCGGCTCAAGGGTAAAGCAAGCCAAAGGCAGGACACGGTGGCAGGTGAAGCGCAGAAGCAGCCACAGCCACAGCAGCACCCTGGGGAGAGTGACCAGGACTCTTGGTCCTGCCGCCTGGACAAATGCCCCAGCCCCTCCCTTGGGGGTTATCTCTGGAGGAATGTGAAGGTCTCTGGAAGGCATGAGGCCTAGCCTTTAGCTCAAATGCTGGGAAGGGAGGTCATGGGAATCCTGCGAACACTCAGGCCCACCGTCCTGCCCTTCCCCGGCCTTGTGTTCAGGGAGCTGCTTTTCAGGTATGGCCTACCTGTGCTGCAAACCCGCCACGTTCTGCCCACATATCCACAACAGCCTGACCTGCTGGACCCAGTACCTCTGGAACCCGCACAGCCAGAGTAAAGCAGAGGGAGCCCCAGTCTGGAGAGCAGCATTGAAGGCCGAACCCAGAGCACTCCCTGCCATCCCAGGAGGTGAGGTAAGGGCGCATGGCCTCATTGGCCTGGGGTCCGAGGACAAGGCCGAGACCTCAGCATCAGGCCAGGCCCCTGGGCCTCCTTTGGAAAGAATTGCCCAAACGGGGACCCCTCTCCTCACATTGCCCCTCGCTGCCTCCCAGGACTTCAGAAATATATAGATTTAAAATGACCAGTAGAGAGAGGTCAGCAATGGTAAGATAAAAAAACGTAGTAAGAATTATTTTGTTTTTATTTATAATTTCTATTTTCCTCCCAGTATAATTTTTAAGATCTTGTAGTTCTATTAATGTACAAATTAATACATTAATACTTCCTGGAGCATGTCTTCAAACAAAGGAAGATTTAAACAGAAAGTCATGATTCTGCTAACATAGGACTTTCAAAGGATTTGAGGGCTCAAGTTTCTTCCTTTATTTAAATCTGTCATCCTATGGATCCCTTTCCTTACCAATCAATTGCCTGACTTAAAAGAGACTCAATAATTCTACATTTAACGTGAACTGCAACTAGGCAATCTTATGTAATTAGTTTTATAGACTTATGTACAGATAGCTACTTTTACACTTATAAATATCTTTCATTGTCACCATGAAAATTTTCTGGTTTTCTATCTGCACCTTGAGTTGAGATTTTAAAATACAAAACTCCTCTTTATTTTATTTTCTAAGAGGACCTGAACATGGTTAGAAGTAATCATCCTATTACATCCCATTCATTGTCTAAAATAAAGAGAGATGGAAGTATGTTTTCTATTATTCCTTCACCTTCATGAATTTTGAAATAAATTCCCATATGCAGTTCTTCCAACATGATGTAATAAATGTTTCAAGGATCTCTTATTTGTTTCATTAGCTGTTTCACTCTTTTGTTTGTTTTTGGGGGCCACACCTGTCAGCGGTTACTCAGAGGTTACTCCTGGCTCTGCGCTCAGAAATCACCCCTGGCAGATTTGGGGAACCATATGGGATGCCAGGAATCAAACCTAAGTCCATTCCATGTCGTCTCTTTGCATGGCAAACTCCCTACTGCTGTGCTATCAGTCCAGCCCTCTGCTTCACTTTTGTAAGTAGTCTCTTTATTAAATTTTTCTATTCATTCTCTGAGTAAACTCTGTCTTCTACTTTACTGACAAGTAATTAGCACCAGAATTTGTTATATCCCAAAATGGATGACCTATGTGATATAATAAAGATTAGAGAATAGCAAGATATTATTTAATAAATATACTAAACAAGATGCAAGGAATATATTGGATGCCCTGGTGACAACTTTTGTGGTTTTCTTGCTGGGTTATTAGTTGAAGCAATTCATTTTTTTGGTATTAATATACAAAAAAGTGAGGCTTTTGCTTATAATACTTTGATAGTCATTTGAATTTTTAGGTAAGAGTTTATTTTCTCTGAGACACACACTACAAGTTTTTTCTCAAAGTTCAGAAGAAATTTTAATGTTAATACATTAATGTTATTAAATGTATTAATGTTAATACATTTTATATGAGAATAAGTTTTGGAGAAATATTTCATATTGAAAGTACTATTTAAGTAACTTTTGCATTGGTTATTTTGATGTATTTATATACTATCTTTTATATTGGAGATGTTTTTTAAAACATAGCCTACTTGTTAAAAACTTTTACTTTAAATCTAGTATACTGATAGGTAGGAAATGTGGATATTTTCATTTCTACAATATGGCTATATCTCTTGCATTTCTCCTGTGATAGAACAAAGAAAAGTACTGTATAATAATAACTATTATTATAACAGTAGTGGATAACCTTATATGAAAATTAAAATTTGTATGGTCAGGAGCTAATCAAGAATACAGAAGTTTTGGAGGAGAAAACACTAAAGCCAATAATGCCCCTAAATTATCCAGTATTTTGAACCTTATTTTGATGCAAGATCATCTACATTAAGTCATAATCTTGAGAAATGGATGTCACCAAAATACTGATTCCACTTGCATAAAGGAGAAGAATTAAGATGCCATTGAAATCTGATATTTTCTGACCTTACTTGGGTTTGGAATCTATATCTATATGGTTATATGGATCTTAACAGACAAGCTTAAAATTGTAATATAAAGTGGACTTGGGTCTGCAGTGCTCAGAGTACCTGGAAGAAACAAATACAAATCCTACTAAGGGACAATTTAGACTGACAGCTAGTTTATCAAAATAATACAGTGAAATGTTTCAATGTGTTCAGAGAAAATAACAGTCAATCTAGAATTGTTTACACAGCTAAAGTATTTTCCAAGAATGAGAACAAAATGAAGACAAATGAAGAGAAACTGAACAAGTTTTCTTTTAGATGACCTTCAGTGAAATAACTTCTACTTCAGAATGAAGGAAAATGGTCCCATAAGGAAGTTCTGAAATTCATCTCAGAAGAGAGAATAGGAATATGGGGTACACCTAAATATGCTTTGACTAGATAAATAGCAAAACACCTAAATTATGAGATATTAAATCAATCCTGAATTTGCGGTTTTTCCATGCTTGGCAGCTCTGGGGACTATTCCTGAGTTATACCTGGAGGTCACCCCATTGTTTCATGTGGTACAGAAATAGAAAAAAAAAACCAAGTTAAATATTTTAATTGTATAATTAGTACTCAAATAGTGATGGGAAATATATCATTCAAACTTCATTGAATACATGAAGAAGAAAATTAAATATTTTAAAATATTTTAAAAATGTATACGTTGTCAAATTGTCAGAGTAACAAGCCATGCAAGGCATAATTCCCATTAATGAAGGAGAAAAATATTTTGAATTTTCAAGATACATTATTTACTGTATACAACTCAGAAGGAGGAAATAGAAACTAAAATATGAAAATTAGAACATTCATGAAGTTCAACAACATTAATTGCCAAATTTCATATTTGTGTTTAGAGCTCGTTTGATCATATAACATCATTTTATATTCACAGTAAATTTTAATGCACATATTATTATTTTCCATATTTTTAACACAATATTTAAGGAGAGACAGATTTAATAGTTTCTAAATGAGAGGAAAAATTCAAGCCCACACTGACAATTTCAAGAATCTGCCACCAATATAAATAGCTTAAATATAAATATAATCATTAAAAAATTTTAAACAAACTTAATCTGAAGTGTTTATATTCTAGCACATTACTACATTACATAAGAGCTATTTACAGGATTTTTTTTTCACTTTTAAGGTGTTTATTTTCTACAAACTGAACTATAGTCTTAACACAAATTCAATCAAAATACCATCAGGAATTTTTCAGAAATTTCCAAGGTAATTGTAATATCTACAAAGACTAAATTAAGTATAGAATAACTATAGAAATAATAAATTTCATATCATTACTGTTATTTATCTTAATTAATTTACTGTGAAAATGTTGATTAAATTAATTAAAATGACTACCAGAATTTAATGAAGTTTCACTCTTGAACACTCAAAACATTAACCTTGCATAAAAGTTTAAATATCTGAAAAATAAAAATTACATGTTATGATGACTTGCTAAAGCCATGTTACAACAAAACTATGCTTTGTGAATATTTTAAATTAGTCATTCACACAATATTATATAATTGTTATCCCTGACTATATACATTTCAATTATATTTTTATCAAAAACAATTCTTTTTCATTAGCAACAATTATATATGATTTTATTAAAAATACATCAGAGCTTTCTGTGTTCCAAAAGATCCTATATTGCTTTGGGTCCGTATTTCTCTCTCTTTTTTGGGGGGGGGGCCACCCCCATTTGTTGCTCAGGGATTACTCCTGGGTATTTGCTCGGAAATTGCCCCTGGCTTGGGGGGACCATATGGGACGCCGAGGGATCGAACCGCGGTCCTTCCTTGGCTAGCGCTTGCAAGGCAGACACCTTACCTCTAGTGCCACCTCACTGGCCCCCATATTTCTCTATGTACAATTTAGAGACCAATGTAAAATTTAGAAGGCACGGAAAAGAGATTAGAAGCAATGAGTGCTTTTCCTTTGCTCAATATCATTGATCAAATAATCTGTCTGTGCTCATATAACAGGTCTGAGAAAATAGTGTAGTTTTATTAGTGGTAACTTTCCAGAATCAATAACTTTTCTAATGAATATAAAAGCCTGGGTGCCTTGCAGTCCAAATTCATACAATTGGATTGCTTGTTGTAATCAAGCACCAGCATTAACGTTCTGATGTGATAAAATAAGTGTTTAGTAATTTAGTCCTCAACTGCTTCTGGCATTTTGGCTCTTTGTTGGCATATAAAGCAGAAATTTCTTCTGTAGTAAAAAGTAATTTATTTAATCTTTTTTTTAATCACCTACAATGAATAGGCTATTGGCTTGCTAGACTTCTTATTCAAATA
Source organism: Suncus etruscus (assembly GCF_024139225.1). NCBI lineage: Eukaryota > Metazoa > Chordata > Mammalia > Eulipotyphla > Soricidae > Suncus > Suncus etruscus. The sequence goes on from NC_064851.1 coordinate 134,943,217, forward strand.
CTGCTGTATAGTAGTTGGCTTTCACCAACCTTAACAAATTGAAATTCAATCCAAATCAATAAGGCATTTTATTAAATTTTGTCTGGAATGGAAATAATCATCACATTTTATAATATGCACATCTAATTTTAATTTTAATACTATGCATTTATGTCAGATAATCAAGCATAGCTTTGGCTCTAGTTCCTTAGAGTTGACAAATGTATTCTTTAGATGTATACTTAGCAGATAAAATTTTTGAGATGGTAAGGAAGGAGTATGCCTAGGCAAAATAAAGAATATTTGGTAAATTTGTACCTATATCTAGTGTTACTTGGTTTTCATAACAATTACATTAATTTATCTCCTATATAGATATCAAACATATACATAATACTATTTTATTTTATTTGCAACTACTTGCCTATATGAAATATTTCCAACAGAAAATAAAAATGTTATGTAGCTCTTACATAAATAAATCATGATAGGCTCTCAGCATTTAAATAATGAAATATACTGTGTTGAGTCAGTTAATTTTTGCTGTATAACAAAAAAAAATCCCAACCTTATAGGTTTAACACAACAGCAATTTGTGAGGCTTAATATTATATTAATATGCCACTTAGGATGAGTTCTGCAGAGTAGTTTTGATCTTAGACTCTGTTAAGCATTCATGATAGCCTTAGGTAGCTTGTAGGTCAACTGAGACAGCTACTCTCTCGTATATATGCTGAGCTATCAGCTGTTCCCTGAATGAGTGGGGTACATGTATGTCATCCTCCAGAGAGCTTGTCTAAAATTATATATTTAGTGATCTTGGGGCTCTGAGAGTTGCAATGTAAGTCTTAAAGCATGCACACTGTTCAAATCTCTGTGTGCATTATGTTTTAACTAATGAAAAATTTGCTGAAACAATCAGATTTTCAATTCCAGTATCTACATAGGACACCACTACCAATGCACATAGAAAAATAAAACCATGAAGAAATTGAACCCATTGCATAATCTACCATGGACTAACTCAGATCTCTGTTCTTTCAGCACCATATTTTACTAATCACTAGGTGGAAGGAGGCATCACCCTCCTGCTTCTCCTACAAAGCTAAATTATACTTCTGAAGAATTAAATACAATTTTGCCTAATCTTGATAGCAAAATAAAAATGAGCCCTATATAAAAACAAATTATTTTAGTAACTTTTCTACATTTAAAAGGTTTCAAATATTCTTAATAACATGTGAGCTATTTTAAGTGTAGCACCAATAACTATTTTATGTATTTATCCATTAAATTTAGTCATGTGAATGCTAAATACACTATGACAAAAAAGCTCCTTTCCTTCAATAGCTAATATAGTTTTATCCTTTATTTCCCAAATAAAGCACTGTTGTACTATGCCACAGATTCTCTTCAATCCAAAACTATTTTTGGAAATAGTTTTGGAACTATTTGAAAATATTTTGGAAATTTTGATAACAAAAATACTTCTCCTATAGTTCATAGTCACTTCTATTGTAAGTCCCTTGAACTTAAAGAGACTCAGTGAAGAGAACATAATTTTAACTTTTTGGGTTTTTTGTCTCAAACTACAATTTACTATTATGTGCATCTGTGCATTTGTGATGGTTTTAGGAGAAAAACTTAGCTAGATTAAACATTATACAGCTAGTACATATGTTTATGTTTCATGGAACCAAAAACTTTGTGTAAAGTTTTTGCTTTGTGGAACCATTATTTCATGAAATAAAATTAATTTTGGATTTTCATCTTCCAACAACTAGCTCTCTATTCTCATTTCATATTTAGGTAATTGTTCAATATTTTTCTAATTTCTATTAAATACGGTTGCAACATTCCAAATATTTTTGTGACTGCAATATTTGAAATTGCAACCTCAATTTTTAAATTTATATTCGCCTTACCTTTTATATAGTTTTCTATTAATATTTCTTTTTATGATGAGCTATTTGAAAAAATATATTTCAAAAAATGTTCTAATAGAAAATGTAATTAGTTATACTTTTATTAATTTTATAAATAAATAAATATATTTATTAAATAAAATGATTTAAAATGTATGTTTTATTTGAGAGTTATAAATAATTTTACTAGAAACTTGCTTAACTCTACTAAATAATTAGTGGACAATAATGCGTGTTATATGTGCTTCAGGAGATAATCTTTGAGAATTTAATTAATGGCCCTTGTTATTAGATGGTCTTGCCTATAGAAATATTTCAGAGCATTTGTGATAGAATAGCTACTTCAAAGATTACTTATCCCCATATCCAAATCTGTTAAAATGTGGAAATTTTCTTACTTGGAAAACAGGGTATTTATAGAGTAATTAGGTATCTGCAAATGATGTTGTGCTAGATAACTCCAAGTAGGCTGAAAATCCAGTGAGTGACCTTTTAAGACATAAATGAGAAGACAAAATAGGGAGAAAGCTATGTAAAGACAGCAGCAGAGATTTGAAAAAGCAGTAATAAGCCAAAGTACAGTAAGGACAGAAGAAATATTATGTGCCAAGAAAGAAATGCAGGATCGAGGAGCTGGAGTGATAGTACAGCAGGTAGGGTGTTTGCCTTGCATGTGCCTGACCCAGGTTTGATCTCAGGCATCCTATATGACCCCCTGAGTATGCCAGGTGTGATTTCTGAGCACAGTCAGGAGTAACCCTTGAGCACCACCAGGCATAGCCAAAACAAAACAACACAAAACACAAAACAAACAAACAAACAACAGCAGACAATCAGATAAAATCAATCCTAAAAAAAAAAAAAGCAAGATCCCCAGAAGTTTGAAGAGGCAAATACTAAAATCTCCCCAGTTGCTTCTGAAAGATCATACCTGTCTGCCAAAATAATGAATTCTAATTTCTGTGAGAGATAAATTTGTTTTTACAAGCCACCTATTTGCTGGAATATAGTAACCACAGCAAACATGCAGCATGAGAATTTGGGAACTGAAAATGAGGCCATTATTATATTGTACCTATTTAAATGAACCAGTTTTAGCTGGAAAATTTGCTGTGTTCAAATTGCTGACAACAGCTACATGGGAAGGCACAGAAGGGGAAAACTGAACACAGCCATCAAAGAGAGAGAAAGGGAGATGGAGAGGAGGAGGAGGATGAGGAGAGAGAGAGAGAGAGAGAGAGAGAGAGAGAGAGAGAGAGAGAGAGAGAGAGAGAGAGAGAGAAGAGAGAGAGACCATCATCTTCCTGCCTGACCCAACATAATCTCAATAGTAATGTGTCCAGAAAGTCAGGACTCACAAAAGTTCTTAGGTGCCCCTGCATAGTGGGTACCTTATACTCTGGATCTTTATCCATAATATCTTAATATCAAGTTAGAAATTTCAGAATACAGATAGAGAAGTTAAGAAATTTTGTAGAGGGGCTGTAGTGATAGCATAGCAGTAGGGTTTATATCTTGCATGCAGCCAACACAGGATGGACCCCAATTTGATTCCCAGCACCCCATATGGTCCTCCAAGCCTACCAGGAGAGATTTCTGAGCACAGAGCTAGGAGTAACCCCTGAGCACCACTGGGAGAGACCCAAAAACAAAACAAAACAAAAAATAAAAGAAAAGAAAAGAGGAAAAAGAAAAGAAAAGAAATTTTGTGGAGAGAAGGGGAACAAGTTGAAAGCAGAGAGAGGAAGAGACAGGTGGAGAGGGAAGAGAAGGGAAAAAGAGTAAGAGAGAAGAAAGGAATTAATTACATAGCACCTGTTGGTAGACAGGCCACTTCCAGAATTGGAGTCTTTCCCCTAAAATAAAAGAAATCAGCTACACACCTAGTGTAGAAAAGTGTGTGTAACTCTGAAACAAGTACTTTCTTTAAAGCTGGCCTGAAAGGTTTTTTCCCCGGGGAGTCCACTGCTAGAGTATTATTAGAAGGACTGTGAAATCATCCCTTAATGAGTCTTTAGTGAATCCTTGCTGAACTGAGCAGGTTCTGACTTCATCATATTCTCCTAAAATTCATTGTGAATATTCTTCTCCTATCTTGCTTGCCTTCTTGCCTCAGAATACAAGCCTTGTCATTCACTAGACTCCAAAACAAAATTTTTGAGATTTCAAGCTTACTTTTATAAGGAATAATCCTATGCTAATTGATAAGTGTCAGTTAGATAATAAATGTAACTCACTTAGCACAGGATTTGTCCCATATTAGGAATTCAATAAGTGATTATTGCTGTCTTAGAATATCTACCAAAGGAACTGGCTCCAAAGGAACAGAGTAATTTATTTGGCCCTTAGAAAGATGAGGTGAGGCTCAAAAAACCAAAAAAAAAAAAAAAAAAAAGAAAGAAATATGAGTTGACTTGTTACTTACAAATTGGATAGACAAAATAACTCAACTACCCTATTTGCAGTAATGTTTTTTAAAAGGAAGTAAATATTTTTAAAATTAATTTGCAAAGAAATAAAGAAAATAAACAGAAAAAATCATATAGCCCTCATTGTTTTGGCATGCCATTTACCTTCAAGGCAGATAGCAAAACTCTTTACTAAGAGAAATGCACATAAATCAGGCTATCCAGGAGGATGGATAAACTAGTGACTCAAGAGTCCATCCTGCTTACCCCCAAACACAGTTCTTTTACTTCAAGGAAAAGACAAAAAAAGGACTTTCCAGTATTTCTATAGAAATAGCATTTTTTTGTAACAAAAGAGAGGTAACATGGCTTTTAACTTCATTGCAAATCTAAACTATGAATAAAAAATGTTTTCTTACTTGTGAAAGCTATAGTAGTGTTTGGCTTTCTGATGCACAGAGCTGTGGCCCATATTAAGTTTCATTATTAATAAATTCTTTCCATTTTTACCCATGAAATCTGATAAAAACAGACAACTTGTGGGATTTAGGTGAGGATGAAATTATATGGAGGGCTAATTAAGTTTTACTAGTATTCATTCATTTTACATGAAGTATGATATTCATTGCATGCATTCCATTTCCTATCTCATTTCAAAGCAATGTTTCTTTTGGCCCTCCTGAGTTCTTAGTAAAATGTTTATTAAATCTACTTTCATAAAATTATTTTCACACTAAATTTATTGCCTTCTCCTACTATAATTAAAATATAAAATATCTTCCTTCCTTTGTATACCAAAATCTATTCATATATATTACTTTCAAATAAAAATATAGTATAAAATTTATTTTATACCAAATATCTCTCTGTAAAGGCATAATCAATACAGTAACTATAATAGATTTTTAAGACTCTTCCAATTTTGGATTGTCATGTTATGAGTTATCGAAACAGATATTATCCTTGATATTTAAGACATGTATACTACAATTTTTAGATCCCTTTTCTAACATTATTAGAATATCAACATAATTTTGATTAGAGTCAAAATTTTCATATTACCTTGCATAAATTGTCATTAATTCAAAAATTTTACTGTCTTTCAAATACTGAAGTAGGCAACAGAAGAAAATAATAGAAAAAATAGAAATGAATCCTGTCCACAGGATCTTGTTCTGTTATAATAAGCATAGCTCAAACTATCAGTATTATGAAAACTAGAATATAAAATGCTTCAGATTCTATAGATACATATATATATACTATTTTATTAACTTATGGTTGATAGAAAATTTTTTCTCAGTTCCCAAAGTATCTAAAATTAAAATCTAAATCTACCTACATAAAGCATGGGGTATGAAAAGAAAAGATAATGTTCTCAACAAAAGCCCTTTATAAAAGGGCTATCATTAAGAGTAGAGAGATAGTATGATGGGTATATTTCTTGCCTCATATGTGGCACTGCCAACCTGACCCTGATTATTGGCATTCCATTTTGTCTCTTGAGCTTGTCAGGAGTTATCCTGAGAGCAGAGCCAGGAGTAATTCCTGTGCTCCACAAGGTGTGGTCTAAAAACAATATAAAACAAAGAAATGAAAGTAGCCATCACACACACACACACACACACACACACACACACACACACACACACACACACACACAGAAAGATAATTTGGAATCAGAATAAGAGTAAGCTAGGAGACAAAACAAATGAGTTTACAGAAAACAAATATAAAATTACATTAAAAATGACTGCATTTATTTCCTCAGAATCAACTACCTCAAAATTTCTTATTATGGAATCAAGAAAAATACCTAATTTACATATATATTGCATGCATATATGTATGTATGTACACATATTTGTTTATATACATATACTTGATTAGCTAGTTGTTTACAGTCCTTTAACAGGAAGATATAGCTTACCAACCTCAGTCACACCAAAAATAAAAATTTTGAACCCAGATTGTCATATAAAACATGATCCTGAGACCAGAGCAATAGCATGGTGAGCAGAATTTTTGCCTTGCACAAGGCATCCAGGATTGGATCTTGGCATTCCATATGGCCCCACAAGCCTGCCAAACGCGATTTCTTTTTTTTTTTTTCTTTCTGAGCACAGAGACAGGAGTAAACTCTGAGCATTGCTGGGTGTGGCCCAAAAACCACCCCCCCAAATAACCAAGATCCATTTTCGTCTAAATAAGACTTTCAGGGCCATGAAAATAGCCAATGAGAGCCTATGTTCTTCCAATATGGATAACACATATCTTGGCTACTCTATTGTTAGAAAAAAAAACAATGTGTCTCTACTTAAAACTTTATGCATACCCTCCCACCTTGAACATATGTCATGTGGACCCAACTTAGACCCCAGGGGATTAGACACCGAACATCCAGCCTTGAACCCTGGATCTCAGACAAAGAAATGGCACAGTTCTCCATAACAGCTCCTTGAATCAAAACCCCTCTCGGGCATCCTTAATACTGCTCTGACACCAATATGTGCCAGTTCTAATATGATATCCTGACAAAGAGGAAATGGGAACAACTTGGTCTAAGAGCAGATTATCCTACCTCACCAGCCAAGGATAAGACAAAATCAGAAGACTTGTAACCCTTTGATCTGTGCAAAAGCCAAGATCGCTATCTACAGATGACTGGCTGTTACAATCATGACTGGACAGTACTTTTCCTGGGACCAATAAAAAAGCCCTAGCCTAGGTTTTGGTCTACGATCTGTACAACAAACAAGACCTCTAATTCCAGAGATCTGACTGAGACAATCGAAACTGAACGGGTTGTCTGGAAACAACGAAAGACTCTACCCCAGGCTCCATCCTAGGATCAGCACAATGACCAAGACCACCAACTACAGAAGACAGATTAAAACAACACCGAAAGAACAGAACTCTTAGAACCACAATGAAAGACTTCATCATAAGCTACACTCCTTGACCTGTGCAGACACCAAGATCTCTAGATACAGAGGTCTGATTTTATCACCCATGAGGAAGCAGAAGTCTTCCATACAACACAAAAGCACTGAGGGGAGAGTTAATGAACATGCAAGGAGTCTATAGTTAATCCCATGACAGTATACTTCAAGGGTGGAGAAACCCTGTATCTCTTAGGCCAAGAAAATTCCCTATCTAATGTCCCCAATATTTACTGTGCCTATGCAGGAAAAAAAACACACAAAATAATCTCTTTTATTTATGTATTTTTTTTGGACTTCTTTGTTCCGGTGTAGATATTGCAGTCGTTGTCTCCAATTTTATTTTATATCATTTCATCTGTTTTTCATCTTTTTCTTTCTTTTTGCGCTCTGGTATGTTTTTATTTCAGGACCAAGACTATTATGTGGTGCTTGCCTTTATTGCTGTAGTGCTCAATGGATATTTTATTTGATATTTCTTTTTATATTGTTGTGGTGTTTCAATTCCTTTTTTCCTTTCCTCTCTCAAACTGAGGTTGAGACCCTTTAGAAGGACTATACCCATTTTCGGCTTATTTGATTTTTACTCCACTTTATTGCTTTCCTTTTCTTCAAACAAAACCACATAACTTGAACTGTCTAGTTCTGCCTCTCAAATAGAGGGGGAAATAAGGGAGGATACCAGGACCAAACAGACGTATGATCACTAAATAGTAAGCTAGACACAGAGGGGACCACTTATTCTATCAGCCCTGGGTGAGGGTGGGGAGTATAGGATGCAAGATGGGAACAGGCGTGGAGGGAGGACAAATTTGGTGAAGAGAATTCTCCTGATTCAATGTTAATATGTACCTAAAATATTACTGTGAAAGATATGTAAGCCAAATGGTCAAAATAAAAATTATATTTAAAAATAAAAGAAATAACTATTAAAAAAACTTTCTGCATACAATATAAAAAGAACAAGTAGGAAAAAGGTCCTGTAAGCTAACAAAACAAAAAGAAAAATATACCTATGAGTAAATCTAACTCTTATCAGTAATAAGTAATTATTTATTAAGAAATGTTAAAATTTATTAAAAAACATTAAAAAAAATTAATTTTATTTATCTTACTAATTATTTGAATTAACTATTTGCTTTCTAAATTGAGAAATTTAATGGTAGCTTTGTTGCTTTTCTTTATTTTCATTATTATTATTGTAAAATATTTCTTATATATGTTTTATGACACAAAATACTGACCCATTTTCTTAAATTATTCAATAAAAATATTTTATTGAAGCAATCTTACTCAAATATTTGAAGGTTAAGTATTGCTTTTGGGGGGGGCATACCAGATGACACTTGGGGTCTACTCTTGGCTATGCTCTCAGAAATTGCTTCTGACTTGGGGGACCATATGGGATGCCAGGGAGTGAACCCAGGATCGTCTTGGGTCAGCCTCGTGCAAGGCAAATGCCCTACCACTGTGCTTCAGCCCAATTATTGCTTAAATTTTTTAATGATATTTGCTTTAACAAATATTGAATTTAACAAAATTTCAGCCTATAATAATTTCCTCCTTAGCTGGGTAGTTTTTTTTATTTCCTTTGTGCTTTTCAATAAACTTTGTATTTCAAAAATATTTTATAACTTTAAAGTTGACAGACATATTTTAAAGTCAATTAAATTTATTATAAGCTGCATTTAAAAACAACTTTCACAAAATTTTATTAACCATAAAGATCACAAATTTCTAGAACTTAATACTATATGGTTCACATAGTAAAAATAAGCAAAAATAATAAATATTATATCCATGCAAATTATAGAGTTCAGTGTCTTAATTCAATTCTCAATTTTGCATTTCTTATTAGTTTTCACTTCTAGATAGAAACAATAAAGTAAATCTCATGTACACATTAACTTAATTTTGCCAGTAATGTTTGGTAAATAATTGCTTTAGAGATCATTGTGGCTAATCAATTAAACTAGATGCAAGAATCAATGAACCATAGGTAAATGAAGTGGATTGCAAGTTTACTATCTGACCCTTATCCAAGATAAAGATATACTATAGTTGGTGTTTGTTGGTTTAGTTTCTATGATTTAAGAGAACCTTCAGAGACTTTGTCCATCTTTATTTAAAATCCAGAATTCCTCAGTGCTTACAGAGTGTGAATGACAGCTGATGTTTTTACAGGCTTGACTCTGAGTTATTGGGTGTATAATCAAACCCCATTTCGACCTTTCATTTATAGAACCCTAACTGCTAAGTGCTACTTAGATATTTGCCATAATGATTAAACTGGATTGTACAGAGAAGTGAGAACCAAGAAATATAATGGATGGACTCTAGCTACAATCTATCTGATATAAGCACACAATTCCAGATAGCATTGGGGTCAATAAGTCAGACTGATTAATGGTGTGAGCAGTTCAGAAGCAATGGCAGTTCAAAGCCAATAAATCTTACATGATAGCCAAGATCTAACCAGTTCATTGGGAAAAGACAAGAAAGTATATAAGTGGCACAATAATCACAAGAGTGAAAAAAATCTAAATATCTGGACTTATCTGGGTAGACAAGTTGGAACAAATCTCTGTCCCCTAGGTATAAATTTCCAAGATTGCTAAAAGATATCAGCAAAAACTAAAACTAGAACATGAAAATCAGAACATGGAAATCACAGCTTTCCCTTTCAGGATAGAATATTTATATTAAGTAAATAAATTTCCAAAATTTAAATATATCTTCTTGAAGGGTGGATATATTTAATAAAACATAGGATTTTATTTTTAAAATAGTATTTCATGATTTGATTCTAAAGAGCAGAATTTCCTTGGGGGAAAAACACAAAGATCAAAAGTTGGGGGGGGCGGATTTTATTTGAAGTTGTCAAACCTAAAGACAAATTATGTCATTGGAGAAAATAAACTATACAGCTTTTATCATTTAGAGAGTAAAGTTTTCGAAGTGAATATATTTTCATAAAATGTTATATTTATGCTTGATCTTATGCTTAATGTTATGTCTTATGCATGTGGTGTTTGTGTATGTATGTGTGTGCATACATAAAGACTGTTAATTGCTTTGAGTTCTCCAAATTGCATGATTCATTTTGACAACAATAATCTTCAATTTTATTATTCTCTGAAAAGAGACTGATAGACTTCACTGAGCATGCTAAGCCTGAAATCAAACAATTCCACCTTCTAGTGACATATGTTCTAGTAGCTAGGCCAGAACCCAATAGTCAGTACTAAACTGAAATCATTTAATGTTATGTTCAAGTTTTGATGCCTCAGAATCTTGGAAAAAAAGTGAAAAATAAAACCCTGTTTTCTTCAAAATTTTAATTCTCCAACCCTTCTCTGCTTAAATATAGTAAGGCAGCATGTGGTCATTTGAAACTATAGATGAGAAGTTTGGGGTGAAGCATGGTCTTCCCTCAGATATGTAAACAGAACAAAAATAAGATGAATTACTTGTTTTTAAATATCTACAGTTTTTCTTAAAAGTCAAAACAACCACAAAAAAATCTTAGCAGAACCAGCCTTTTCTCAGTATCCTAAGGAATTCTTTTTTATCAAAGTAAATGTACAAAGTGGTATTGGATTACCAAGTATATAATCCTAAAATATCCTACCAAACTTTAACATCTTCACACATGATAAATGGTCACTATTTATGGAGTGCTTCTTATCTTTCTGGGACTTGAAGAACATGGTCTACTATAATCCCTTCAACAACTGTCTGCAGATAAAGCAGTAAAAAGAGCTTCTGATTTTGCTGATTGTATAGCTAGTGAGAGATGGGTCCCATTTCCAACCTAGAGCAATCTGATTTCTTTCCACAGCAGTCTACCATCTCCCAAGAGTTTCTCTAGGGATGCTTAAGTGGCTAAATAAATGGCTGGAGGCAACACTTGAAACTAAGTGGTCCTAAAGAACTTGCAACAGATATTTTCAAATCAATCCAGAGGAAAAATGACTGCTGTCCTCTCAGATTAACAAGTTCGTACACCTTTAAAATAATTAGGAACACAGGGCAGTCAAATGAGAGTTTTAAACAACAAACAAACAAAAAATATTTTACTCACCTCATTGAAATTCCAATTATAGAGCTACAGGGGAAATTCTAATATGGCAGAAATAGGTGCATTCAAACTCAAAGGTATATCAAAGTGTTTTCCTGGATGGATAAATCATGCAAAAAGCAGAACAAAAGCTATTCAGCAAATAAGAAATTGGGGATGCCTGAATAAATCAATTTGCATTTGAATTTCCCACACTGGACAAAGTGACTACTAATGGAGGGGAAGAGGAGCATAGTGTGAGGTTAATAATCTTTACTGGAGATGCCTCTCAAAAGAAAAGATGAAGAAATAGATTGAAGATGACATTAGCGATGTTAGCTCTGGTGGCCAACACCCAGTGAAACTGTGGTTTAGAACTATGTTTCATTAATTGACATTGATAAAAATGGGTTAGTAAAACAAATGCTTTAGGGAAAAAGGACAACAGTGTGGTTAATTATGAAATCTTAGTGATAGACAGCACAATACTAAGTTTATCAGGAAAAGAGAATGTTGTGGTAACTGAACTCTACAATTTTCTTTTCTCTGTTCTACAATATATCTTAGTCAAAATCTTATATTACCAGTAGTAACAAAAAGGTTGGAAGGTGGGGATTATGTTTTGGTTGAGTCTTCAAATTTATAATTTGTTTTGATATTTGGCTTGATTTTTAAAGCAAATTTTATCAAAATTATACTGTAAAATCTGATAACTTTAACACTATATTTTGGCACACATAAAAGTTACAAGTAATAACTTTGAAACATTCTAAGAAAGGAAATAGGAAAAATTATAAAATTTACTTTTAATTAGTCCTACTTAAAATTCTACATAAACATAGTAGTTTGAGATCATATGTTATTGGCTCTCCCTTATAAAATGAACAAAAAAGAGAGAAATTTTAAAATTTTAAGTCTATAAAGAAAAAGTACTGGGAACAATAATATCAGTTATAAGTTTGAATTTGGGTTTGAAAGATAGAACAGTAAGTAGGGCACTTGTGTTGCATGCTGCCAACAAAATTTGATCCTACTAGATGTGATTCCTGAACATAGAAGCAAGAATAAACAAATTGTGATCACTGCCAAGTGTGCCTAAGATTTTAAAAATAAGTTGACTATTTTGTATATTGAACTGACTAGTGGAAATTACAAAGAAAGAAAGAAAGAAAGAAAGAAAGAAAGAAAGAAAGAAAGAAAGAAAGAAAGAAAGAAAGAAAGAAAGAAAGAAAGAGAGAGAGAGAGAGAGAGAGAGAGAGAGAGAGAGAGAAAGAAAGAAAGAAAGAAAGAAAGAAAGAAAGAAAGAAAGAAAGAAAGAAAGAAAGAAAGAAAGAAAGAAAGAAAGAAAGAAAGAAAGAAAGAAAGAAAGAAAGAAAGAAAGAAAGAAAGAAAGAAAGAAAAAGAGAGAGAAGAAAGAAAGAAAGCCAAAGGAAGGTAGGAAAAAGATAAAAGAGAAAAAAAAGAGTCACTTGATTACAGAACCCACTTACCAACAAGTCAATTTACACAATGGACTTCAAGCATTTTTTATTACACAATACTTATGAACAGGCATCCAAGCATCTATGTGATACAAATTTGTATGACAACAGGAGCAAAATCAATCAAATATATTATAAGAACCCTGTAGAAAGAGAGACTGAAAATGTACATTCAATTTTCCAGATGTTTTTTTCAATTTTATTGAAGGTTCATGAAGACCTTCAATAAGAATCAGTTATAAAGGAGAAGGATGATTATCTAGTAATTCATAGAGATATTAAAATTATTTTATTTAAGTGAATAATATTATCTTAAATCAAAGGCATAGAAGTGATTGTTACTGAAGACATGGAGATTCAGGTAAAGAAGAGTATCTGAGTTAAGACAAGGAATCCTTAACTTCATCATCTGTTAGATTGCATAAAGTTGATTGATATATTGTTATTATATTTTAATATATTACACCTTTCTATATATTTCATATGGTATATGCATGCATTTCCAACACAATAAAGATCAAAAAGGTTCTTAATTTAAAAAAGAGAAAAAGTTAGAATGCACTCTTAAAAATAGAATTCTAACAAAATCCTTATCCTCAAAAAAAAAAAAAACCAACAATAAATAATTAGAAAAATATGATGTAAAATCTTCTGGAAATTACCCGTGGGTGTGGGGTGGAGAAAAAGAAAACATTTGCTACTTCAAGATGATATAAAGCTATCATTTTCCAAAAATAGCCCATAGTATTAGAAACAGAAAGGAAAAGATCTGCTTTAATTGAAGACAGCAGTGTGGTGAAAAACCAACATGCAAAATCAAAGGGAGGGCTGCAAGCACAGTGCAAATTGAGCAGACTTACTGGGAAGAAACAGATTTGACACTGGGGGTCACAGATACAAGAAAGTTTAGCACTGATAGTTCTCCATTATGAGGGGTCTATTCTCTTTTTTTTAATATTTTTTCTTTATTTAAATATTTTGATTACAAATATGATTGTGATTAGGTTTCAGTCATGTAAAGAGGGGTTTATTCTCACAAGTGCAATGAAAATATCTTCCTTGAAGAAATAGAATAGAAAAAATGGACATTGCATCAATCTTGCCTCATCCTGAGTTCAATTCTAGAAACACAGGGAATCCAAGACACACAGCACAATTTTTAAGAAGTTGATGATCCCAAGCAGTATGGAACCAGCCTACTCTGTCTTTTGACCAAAAATGACCATCACGTTCTAGGGATAAGAAAATTCCTGAAAGCACACATTTAGTCTGCCTCATGTAAATAAAGACTCGTGAACATACAGCATGTTCCATATAATTATATATCTCAATTTAAAAATAAAGCTAATTAATTAAAATAAGTTGTTATGACTCTCATTGCTGTTTGAAATGCCTCCATCACCTCTAGCAGAGAACTTTTGTCCAGGGAAATTAAAACATATTTTTTTTGCTATGGGCGGGGGTCACACCTGGTGAAGTGCAGGGGTTACTCCTGGCTATTCGCTCAGAAATCGCTCCTGGCTTGGGGGACCATATGGGAAGCTGGGGTATTGAACTGCAGTCCGAGATAGCTTGTGCAAGACAAGCTCCCTACCACTTGCTCCACCACTAAAACATAATTTTAATTAGGCAATATAGCTAAATGTTAAAAGAAAATCTTATTTTGATAGTTGTTCCATGGAAGTGAACTTTACCTGGAAAGATGGGAAAGAGAGAAGGATCTTCAGATGTTGATGGAGTGAAGCAGCCACTCCAATGATAGGTGTCATATTGAAATACTATATGCATAAATCAATCACTAATGGCATTATATATCATTATAACTCAATAAAAATAGAGCGAATATTTTAATTTTTAAATAATATATAATAAAAAGAAAACTACAGAAGAAAATAAATTTTAGGCAAAGTTTATCAGGAAGTCCTGGTGACTGACCCCTGAGTACCACCAGGCCTGAGCAATACCATATCCTGAGCCCTAGCACTGGACTCCAACCTGGTAGCTGGTAATCACTGTGAGTGTCTTCCAGACCCCCACCCCCACCCAAGAGTACTACATGGAAAACCCTTACCCTAAAACTGATAAAAGTTGATAGGGAATAAAATATATGTTCATTGAGTTGAAAATGTTAAACATTTGCCATTAATAATTATAACCCAAGAAATAGAGAAACAACCAATTAACTGAAGCAAACCAAAGTAGAGATTATGTAAGCACAGGTGGTCAAAGTAGGTGAGCAAAATGATGATGGAACCTAAACAGACTAGGAAAATGTGGGATATACATTTAATAATCTTTGAAATGATAGTAAGATTCAAAGAAGTACAAGAGAGTAGTTTATGGGGAGATGGCCCAAAGGCAGATTTAGATCCAGGCACTGCACAGTTCCCTGACACTGCTTCCTCACACCCTCCCCCAAAAGAACTACTATAAGAGAATAAAAGACAGTATTTAAAGATACACATGGAATTCATTGATAATAGATAAAGTAAATTAAATAAACAAAACTAACAGATCTTATAGCAAGAACTAGCAGTACCAAGAAAAAAGCAAGAAAGAATTTTGAGAATTCTTGAGAATTCCCAGAGCAATTAATATGAAAATCTGTCAACAAAGGGTTTTCTTCATCTGATATGCCAAGAAAAGCCAACTGAAATAGATGCACTGTAACTTTTAGGAAACCTTGTGTTTCTGGGCAGAAAAATAAAATGGATAGTTCAGAGTAGGGTGAGGGTATCAGTTAGACACTCTTGCCTCCAGTGAAATTTTTCTTTTTGTTTTTTTCCTTTAGTATGCAGGGAAAGGGGAGGAGCTATTTTTTTTAGCCATGTTCAGCTGTGTTCAGGAATAATCCTAGCTCCGTGCTCAGGGACCACTCTTAAGTGGTGCTCAGAAGACCATATGGTGTGCCAGAGTTTGAACTAGAGTCAGCCACATGCAAATTGAATTTCTTAAGCCTTATAATGGCTCTCTCAAACACAATTTTAAGTGTAGAATTTTTTCCAAAAAGAACTTGGGTCTATCTAGTCCTTATATAGTTTCCTTGGTGGGATAATATTGAGAGGTCATTCTAATTCTGGCCTCAGTTATGTGGCTTTCTTTTGGTCAACAATATGCTTTTAATTGTGGTGAAAACAAAGACTGGAAAAAATAATTGTACAATGAGAAATCTGCTAGTGATGCAATTGGAACTCTTAGCAATTAAATGAGTGAGGCTGTCTTACCTACAGAATGGTGAAACTTACTCAGTCATCATCAAGCTTGAGTCTGAAGAGCCTGGAGCCAACTGCCAAATCCATGGCTGGACTCTTTGAAACCTTTAGGTCATCATTTTAAGTGCTCACTGATCACAGATTTGAGCAAGTCCTGATAAAGCATCACCCAACTCAAGCCATTGTTTCTTTGCAACAGAATCCTGGGTTAAAATAAATTTGTCTTTGAGCATCATCTTTTTGTTTTTGTTTTTTAGGCCATACCCTGTGACACTCACGGGCTACTCCTGGCTATGAGCTCAGAAATCTCTCCTGGCTTGGGGGACCATATGGGACACTAGAGGATTGAACTGAGGTTCGTTCTAGGTTAGTATGTGCAAGGCAGACGCATTACCGCTTGTGCCACCGCTCCAGCCCCAATTTGGGGATCATTTTTAATAAATTATTAGTCAAAACTAACAGGAACACTTGAAAACTAAATATAGATTAAATAAAGATTTAACTCATTTGTGTCATTTTTTTCTCAGCACCAGGGGTTATTAACTTTTCTGATACTTTTGTATCTAGAATTGAAGGAAAATCAAAGCACTGTCTTCTATGTATTAAAACTGCCCCCAATGATTTTGACTTCCTTTGTGGCAACCATACATGTGAAAAGGATAAAGATGCTACTAACTCTTCTAATGAGATAGACCTTCTATGTCATGTGATTTCCCTTCCATGTTCCTTTTATTTGTATAAGCAGAAAAATTCAATATTAGACTAAAACTTCTTCTTGTCTAATGCATCTTATTGCCAACTCTAATCAGATATCAACGGTACTGTGTTGTACAAGGAGACCTTGAAATGCTTTTAGCAAGAAGATGCAATCCAGGACTTTTAGAACAAACCATACATATTTTTAGTCACTGTGAATTACAAAATTACAGTTAGTCATGATTCTGGTGTGACCAACTATGCATATCTTTGATTTTAAATGTTCAAGAATAAGGGAATATTATTTCTATGGAAGCTACATTTAAAAAATCAATGCAAGACAAATATTGGTGAACCAAACACTGATGTGACATGAAAGGTTGTAACCAAGGACCTGCCAATGAAAGGTGAAGCTCTTTAACTGCAGAAGAGGCCAAATGTGAAAAATGTAACAGCAGTAGAATTCAGGAACTGTAACTGTTAGAAAAAATAGCTGTGCTATGACTAATAGACAAGGCATGTGATTCTTGTGGTATTTTCCAGCTACTGAGAAGGAAAAAAAATAAAGTTAAAGAGAAGAAAAAAGGCAATTTAAAATGAAGATATACATGTCCTATTAGTCTGTAGATTAGCTAATATAACATTAATACTAAACTGAAACATGCAATTATTAGGAGATACAAAATATGTTAGCATAAATATACATTAAATCATCACTGACTTCAGGAGAAAAAATAAGTAATGAAATATAAAGCTAAATAGCATTTTTAATTTTTTCCAGTTGAATATACAATATTTTGAAGCTTAAAATATACTGTCCAACCTTTTTTTACAGGAAAATTTACAGATTATTTAAGAGAATGATCGTATATTCAATGACAAGAACTAAAATAACTTCTAAAAGGCAGCACATAGGCCCGGGGATATGACTTACCATCTCTAAGCTTATTCCTAGAATGTGCAATTTTTTGTCCCTGGCACTGCATGTTGCATCTACTTATCCCTCTATTCCTGAAATATCATGTGTGGTCCCTAAACTCTGGCAGGATCCTACCACTGAACTGATAGTTATGATCCACCATCTTGTTTCCAGCTTTGCTAGTTTGGTCCCAATAATGAATGATCTTTTAAAAAGATTCAAAAAGATACTTCAGAAGGCAGGGCCCTTGCCTTTCTTGCACACAGCCTAACCTGGTTTAATACTAAGCTTACATATGATTGCCTGAGTAACACCTAGATTGACTGTGAGTCAGGAATAACTACTGAGCACTGCTGGATGTAGTACAACTCCCCCAATAACATTTTTAAATAAAGAATATAAAATATATATGCAATAATATGTAATAAAAATTTTATTTTAATATATTAAAGGAAAGCCAACCCAAAATGTGTACAACTACTGTTCAATGTCCTCTGGGTGAGAAACTAGCAATGTTGACAGTCACTGTGCTAGGTTAGGGATATATAAATATGGGGTGTATATATATGGACTAATTCCAGAAACACTTCACACATTTATGGCTTGAGTTTTTTTTTACTATATATATTTTTTTACTTTGACCATATTGGCTTACATATCTTTAACAGTAGTATTTTAGGTACATATTAACATTGAATCAGGAGAATTACCATCACCAAATTTATCCTTCCTTTACCCCCGTTCCCATCCTGCATCCCATTTCCCCAACCCTCACCACCCGGACTGCTAGAGTAAGTGGTCCCCTCTGTGTCTAGCTTACTACATAGTGATCATATATCTGTTTGGTCCTGGTACCTCCCTTATTTCCCCCTCAATTTGAGAGGCAGAACTAGATAGTTCAAGTTATGTGGTTTTGTTTAAAGAAGAGAAAAGCAATAAAGTGGGGTAAAAATCAAATAAGCTGAAAATGGGTGTAGTCCTTCTAGAGGTTCTCAACATCAGTTTGAGAGAGGACAGGAAAAAAGGAATTGAAATGGTACAACAATAAAGAAATATCAAATAAATATCCAATGAGCACTACAGCACTAAAGGCAAGCACCACATAACTGTCTCAGTTCTGAAATTGAACCATGCCAAAGCGCAAAAAGAAAGAGAAGGATAAAATAACATAAAATAAAATTGAAGACATCAACTTCAATATCTACACCAAAACAAAGAAGTCCCCAAAAATAAAAATAAAAAAATAAATAGATAAAAAAAGATTATTTTGTGCCCTTTTTTTCCCTGCATAGGCATAGTAAATATTGGGGGCATTAAAGAGGGAATTCCCTTGGCCTCAGGGTTTCTCCACCCTTGAAGTATACTGTCATGGGATAGACTGTAGACTCCTTGTCAGTTCATTTACTCTCCTTTGTTGCTTTTGTGGTGTATGGAAGACTTCTGCTTCATCATGGGCGATAAAATCAGACCTCTGTAACTAGAGATCTTGGTAGCTGCACAGGTCAAAGAATGGAGCTTATGATAAAATCTTTCTTTGTGGTTCTAGGAGTTCTGTTCCTTCCTTGACAGATTTAATCTGTCTTCTGTAGTTGGTAGTCATGGTCAATGTGCTACTCCTAGAATGGAGTCTGGGATAGAGTATTTCGTTATGTTTCCAGACGACCCATTCTGTTGCGATTGTCTCAGTCAGACCTCTGAAATTAGAGATCTTGTTTGTTGTACAGATCGTAGACCAAAACCTAGGCTAGAGCTTTTTTATTGGTCCCAGGATGCATACTGTCCAGTCATGGTTGTAACAACCAATCATCTGTAGATAGCAATCTTGGCTTTTGCACAGATCAGAGGGTGACATGTCTTCTGATTTTGTCTTATCGTTGGCTGGTGAGGTAGAACAACCTGCTCTTAGGTCAAGTTGTTCCCATTTCCTCGTTATCAGCATATCATTTCAGAACTGGCACATGCTGGTGTCAGAGCAGTATTAAGGTTGCCCCGGAGGGGATTGGTTCCTGGATTTGTTGTAGAGAACTGTGTCATTTCCATGTCTGAGATCCAGGAGTCAAGGCTGGACAATAGGTGTCTAATTCCCTGGGGTTTAAGCTGGGTCCACATGACATGTGTTCAAGGTGGGAGATGTATGGCTTGAGTTTTGGGGATTTTGTTCTGTTTTGTTTGGTTTTGGAGTCATACCCAAAGGTGGTCAAGTCTTACTCCTGGATCTGTGGTCAGGGATCACTTTTGGCAGTACTCAATGGACCATATATATGTGAGGATCAATGATTGAACCCAAGTTGGCTGCATTCAAGGCAAGTGTCCTACACACTGTACTATTGCTCAGATTCCTGGTTTGAGTTATTTAATTAAAAAGGAAACCCCTATATACCAAAGGGGGTTGTAAATTCATGCAGATCTATTGCAATAATGGATTTCTCAAAAAAGTAAAAATGGATATTTCATATAATCCAGTTGTTCCATTTCCATAAATTACCTGCAAAATATAAAAATTGCTAAGTATAAGGAATTGATAGGCTCCTATTTTTATTGCAGAATAATTTTCCAGAGCCAACAGAGGAAACAACTCAAGTGCTCACCAATATAAAACTGGATAAAGAATGTGTGGTAAATGAAATAATATGGATAAAATCAGAATACTTGCATCAATAGTAAATAATTAATTATTTCAAGACAATCAATGAGACAAACAACTAGAATTAATTAGAAAATCACTTTGTCATGAGCATGTGGCATATTAGAAAATAGCAACATATTGCTAATTTTTATTTATCTATTCTACTACTTATTCAAGGTCACCACAAATATTAGATCAGTGTCATATAGTATAATAGACAAGATTCTTGCCTGCAATAATTTGATAGAGTGTTATCTTCTCTATTCTTCAAATAAACCATGGGTTTATCTCCAGACAGTCCTCCAGCAAGAGCTGATTTCTGGAACTTCTAGTGACAAAATGTCTCTTCCAGGGGCCAGAGCGGTGGTGCTAGAGGTAAGGCATCTACTTTGCAAGTGCTAGCCCAGGATGGACAGCAGTTTGATTCTCTGGTGTCTCATATGGTCCCCCAACCAGGAGTGATTTCTAAGAGCATAGCCAGGAGTAACCCCTGAGCATCAACAGGTGTGGGCCAAAAACAAAAACAAAGACAAAGTGTCTCTCTAAACAAGAGAATCTATTATGAGTCCTTTCACTTTATAGAGAGATTGCTAAAGAGATTTTTAATTCTTTGCTTCTTATTCTAGCCTATCACTTAATAGTATATGTAGAACTATTTGTGCACTGCTGATTACTAATAACTCTTACTCCTTGTGAAAAATTTAAGTGGAGACTTTAGCTCTCTTTAAACTGAGACTGTTTATCTAATGTAGCCTACTTCTTATTTTAGCATTGTTAGAATATTAAGCAAAAATTCCACATTTACTGAATTTTTTCTATTTGTTCTTTTATTCAAATGTTTAAATGGGGATTGTTATGTATACTCTAGGCCACAGAATATAGTGATGAAAAGGAAATAAATTGAATGGAAAAGGAGAAAGACATATGAAATGATAGAGTAAAACGGGTCAAGGGGTCTCAGATGCATTGGTGGTGTTAAGAATGAACAGAACTAAATATCCTACCAGAGTCCCCAACAATGAGATCATGAGACCCAATCTTTAACAACCAAGTTTAAAAGATACCTGTTATAAGGGCAAGCTGGACTGAGGGTGATAGCATGGGGTGGACTCTGGGAACTTTGGTGGTGGGAGGTTGACACTGGTGGTGGGATTGGTCCTAAAACATTATTATATCTAAAACCCAACTATGGGCCAGAATTATATCATATGGACCAGAGCAATAGCTCAGCAGGTAGGCCATTTGCCTTGCACACCACAGACCAAGGTTCAATTCCCAGCATCCCATATGGTCACATATGGCTCTGCCAGGAGAGATTTCTGAGTGCAGAGCAAGGAGTAATCCCTGAATGCCACTGGGTCTGGCCAAAAAACTTGAAAACACAATGAATAATTTTCTAAGTCACAATAGTTTAAATTAAAAATAAATGACAATACTTTCCAAAGCACTGTACAGATTTTAATGCAATCTCTATAGGATAACCATGATATTTTTCAAAGAAGCAGATTAAACATGACTGAAATTTGTATGGATTAATAAACCTCTATGAATAGCTAGTGCAATTCTTGAGGGAAAAAAGATAGGAGATATCACTTTCTCCACCATCAAACTGTACTACAAAGCAGTCGTCATTAAAAACAACATGGTATTGAAACAAAGGAAACTTATAAGGGAAGTTTCCAAAAATGAAGTAATGCAACATAAGATATAAATTTATATTCTAGTGACTGGAGGTATAGTATCCATGATAGGGTGTTTGCCTTTCATGAGGCTGAACTAGTTCAATTCTTAGAATCTTCTGTGGCTCTCTGAGCAATGCCTGGAATAATTTCTCAGTGTAGAGCCAGGTGAGGCACCAATATAAAACTCAACAATAACAAAATTATACTGATTGCAACCATTTTAGTAACTGAATGAGAATTCTATCATTAAAGAGTCACTTCATGTGTTTCTTGCACATGCTATTAGGAAATCCAAATGAATTAGCAACTATGGCAAGGTTATATCAAATAATTTCATGTAGAAATTATGTTTGTAAATATTAGAAAATACAGTCAGAAGTCATTTATATATAACTGCCTATTTGGGGGACTTTAAAAATTTGTTTTCTTACCACATCTTTGTAATTGATTCATCATGGGTTTACAAATACGCAAGAAATCCAATCAATAACAATTGATGGACCACAGTGATACCTGTGATAGCTTCAGGCAGAGCTCTTACTTTACATGCAGCATGCCTAGGTTTGATACCCAGTACCACATATAGTCCCCTGTTTTTTCACCAGTAGTGAGTCCTAACTGAAAAGACAGGAGTAAGCATTTTATTTTGGCCCCTCAAAATAAAATAATAATAAAATAAGATTGAGAATATCTGCATTTTTGGATCAGAAAACCTAGATACTAGGAAGTTCTGTTTGTCTCACTTTCTTGAATATTGCTATAATAACTAACTATATTTAAAGTGTTTTAATGCCTCTAGCCTGTACGCAAAAATTTAAATGTATTCATTTTTTAACCTAAGAAAATAGCCATAATTTTCTGATTTGGGGAACAAAGGTAATGTGTATCCAATTTCTAGTTGTAATAAATATGTTTAAAGTACTGGTAGTAAAATAACACTCTTTTTAGTATATAATAAAAATTGTGCCCAATTTAATACATCATATTTGTGACCATGTAGGAGCATTGAACAGACTCTTAGCTCTCAAGATATGTAAACAATAAGCAAACTGCCACTCTAAATGGAGATTCTCCCTTTGCCAGCACTCCCATCCTGGCTTTTAGCTCTCAGCTCAATGGAAATCTTTTTCTGTTGAAGGGAAAAAGGTGATTAAAGAGCTCTTGTGCCCATATTAGAATCTGACTGACCATTGCAGCACCACATTGACATACTTTATAAATAATTTATGAACCTCAGAGGTCTGGCTTTGGGAGATACTCACCTTTCTTCCCCTATGCACCACACCTCATTCATCAAAACTGAAACCAGCACAAGCAGTTCTGGTTCTCTCTCTTTCCCTTTTTCTCTCTCTCTCTCTCTCTCTCTCTATATATATATATATATATAATATAGTTTAATTATATATAATATATTAATTAATGTATTATGATATTATATTATTATAATATATTAATATATATTAAGCCCACCAGTATAACTCGGCTGCTGCCCATAAGAAATTCTGGGACAAAACTGGACTTAGAACCTGCACCAATTCTGTCATAGAAAACAAAGGTGAAAATACCTTTTTTACAAATCATGTATACTACAATAAAAAGGAAAAAAATTGAGGTGGTTTTGGATATTAGTCAACTGCTTATAAAATTTAGTTATAATGCCAGAGTTCAAATAAATGATTTTGAAATTAAACCTTTTGGTGTCCTATGTAACTTTTGTGTTGCATGAAACTTCACAATATATTGTCTCAAAGAAAACAGATATTGGACACACAATTATTTTCTAAATGACATGAAGTTTAAAGCATTTATGTAATTAACTAAACAAAAACATTTAATAGAATACAAATTGCAAAAAAGGAAGCATAATTTCTCATTTATGTCATTCTATTATTTTATAAAAGATTGATTGATAAACTATTTTTACAGCTTGAAGTGGATGCTTTTAATGTATGAAATAATTAATTTTTTAATTTTTTATTTTTTATTATGAGAACAAAGATGCAAAGAAAGAGGACAAGGTAAAGTTACAGTGGAAGGACAATCACCCATAACATAATCCTCAGAAGTCCCCTTGCTGATATCTTAACTTTGAAATTTCAGCCAAAGAACATTAAGATAAATAAGACAGAATCCATGTACAATTACTTTGTCCCTCAAGTCCCCAGATTGTAACACATTATAATATTTCTTAACAGCACACAAGGCAATCTAAAGCATAAAACTTACGTAACTCCTTAAACATTACAGGCATAGTATTTTTCTACATTTCCATGTACATGCATATTAGCTTAAGTTAACCTCAAATTTTAAGTGGGTTCCTTTTAAGGATTAGAGTCAAAGGAGAATAGTAAAAATGGTGTTAGAGTGGCAATTGTTGTTTGCATAGGCCCACCAAAATATGAGGGACATGGAAAGGAATAACCTTGGCCTAAATACAAAGAGACCCGACCCCTGAAGTTTCCTGGCACAAGACCAACTCTAGGCTCCAGGCAAGCTAGATCATCCAATCCAAGACATTGTCTGTAGTGCCAACACACTTTTATTTTTCACACAGTCTCTGTTGTTGGTATCATGTTTCTGTATTAAAGATCCTGGAATCTGCATATCCTACATTGAAGTCAGGATGTGGAGCGTCCTCTCCTTTCACCTCACAATCAAATGGCAATGCATGCCAGGATTTCTGGGTGTCTTTGACTGGTATATTGGGGGCTCTGGGCAGGACAGCTAGCCACAGGCCCCCTGAGCTGACCACTTAGTCCAGGGGACCAAGATCCCACCACACCAGGTGGGTCTTCAGGGCCATGCCTGGTTAATCGGGTCCTGGGTGGAGGAGAGTGAGAAATTCCTCCCTATGCATCCAAAAACTACTTTAAGCATTAAGAGTATTCCTTATCCTTATGTTATGTATTGCATCTCCAGAATGTTCTTTTTGTATTCTGCCCTATCCCACAACCCTACAAAGCTCTTTTTTACTCCTTAATTCTCTAACCCCCCCCAAACATCACTAACCTACATTACTCTTTTTAACTTCAGTACTGTACAATCCTAATCACAGACCAAAGCCGTGCATTGTGTGCAACAACCCCAAACTGTTTCAAGATACATAAAATGGGCACGTATTTCTTTAGAATATTTTGTGTTTTTTCTCTGACAGCTATAATTCTTACTAAATGTTGTCTTATACAGTGATGATTCTAACCACTTTTTATCTTCTCTTTATGAGCTGTTTAACAAGGAATTTTGGTGAAAGAGACCCCCAGTTTAATGCTTATGAATGAACTAATTCTTACATCTTCTTATTTGATTTCATAGACTTTAATGAACAATAACTTTAAAACTTAAATTTATGTTTTTTTTTGCCAAGTCACTAAATATTTATTCAAATAGTTTTCTTACAGTGTGAAACTCTCATGGTAGACATGGTATATTATATGCATGAAAACATATAATTTAAAATTAGATTAATTTAAATTTAATCAATTTTTATTAAAACCATTGAAATTTACAAAGTTCTTCATAGCTAGTCTCAGACATACAGTTTCACAACCAATCCACCACCAGTGCCAACCTCCCTCTACCAGTGCTCCCAGGGTGCTTCCTATATCACCACCCCTGCCCCTAGCATGTCAGCATAACAGGACCATTTCTAATTTTGGTTGTTAAACTTTGGGTCTCAAGATTTGATTGCTCTTGACTTTGGCTTGGCTATTTAGTTCTGTCCTTTTTTTCCTTTTAATTTTTTTTTTTGTTTCTGGGCCACAGCCAGTGTCACTCAGAATTTATGCCCATCTCTGCTTTCAGAAATCACTCCTGGCAAGATCAGAGGACCATATGGGATGGTGGAAATCAACCTAGGTCTGTGTTATGCAAGGCAAATGCCCTAGCCATTGTGCTATTGCTTTTGGCCCTACTTATGTCCTTTCCTAAGACCACCAATGCACCTGAGATCTCTTGGCCCCATCATCCTTTCATATTTGTGTTTCTCCTCCTCCACTCAATTTCCTTCTCGATATATGCTGAGGCCTCAAGAATACTCAACATCATTTAAATCATTATATATTTCAGGAGTTATTCTAAAAACCACATATAAGTGATATCATTCTGTATTTATTTTTCTTATTATTATTTTATTTAACATAATTTCTATCCAAGTTTCATTAACAGTATTTTAAGTCACAGTTCCTAGAGTGATCTCTGAGGGCTGTGTCAGGAGTAATCCCTGAATACAATTGAATGTGAAGCAAAAATAAAAATGATGAAACAGTGTTGTCAAGGAAGTGCAGATAAAAAGACCATTCATTCAATTATGATGGAAAGTCCATATATTTTCTTAGTTTTATTAAGATTGTATGTGATGTTTACTTAAATCTTCAAAAACAATCCTCATTTGATAAAATATAAGGATTTTATATATAACTTTACATATTAAAGTTTACATATTAAAGTTTTCACACATTGAAAATATAATTTTCTTATATATATTAATTTTTTATATTACTAAGAATATACCTACAATGTATGTCTTAATGTAAACAATATAATCTACAAGGTTGTTCATAATACAGTTGTTTCAAGCATTCATTACTCTGACACTAATACTACCATCAATGAGACTATCCCTCTATGAATGTCCTCAGTTTTCTACTCATCCCCAAAGACTGCCTTCCTTCCTTAATAGACACAAACAAGTGTATTACATATTACTTGATAAAACAAACTGGCAAATGGAATTATTATGTAATAGAACAATAAAAGTTAATTAGTGGTAATTGTTCTCACAATAGTGTTACATCTCACAATAGTGTTACTAAAGTTATTCAGAATATATGAAGTAGGTTGGTGCTACTTGAACTGTATATGTTGTTTTTGTATATTGATCTTGATGGGTTTTTACACAATTTTCCTCTCAAAATTTCTGGGGCTGTCAGGACAGTGAAATGTGATGGTATTATGTGGCCAGCCACATGAGCACCATTTATATGGAGAAAGTTCAATGTAAAGGCCAGTGAGCCCATTTGGAAAGAAGAGAAAATGCCTGCTCCCATTTTCAGAAGGCCACAGAATTTTCAAGCCAAAAATTAATCTATCTGGAAAATTTGATGACTTGGTGGCTTGTAGAACAGGGCCATTTATATATAAGAAAATGACAAATGTGGTTTCTTGACCTCATGTCCATATTGTTTGTTTAACATATGTAAAAATCTTCTTTTGACAATTGCAAATCAAATAAAAATAATGAGAATTAGGCAAATCTTATTTAGAAGATATTCAGTCTTAAGAAATTATAAAAAACAAATAATATAATATAATATAATATAATATAATATAATATAATATAATATAATATAATATAATATAATATAATATAATATAATAAATATAATAATTTATAATAGTAAATATATAATATGACCAAATAATATCATGGCAAAAATCTGTAAGAACACAGAGTGATTCTGACTATAGTTTAGAAAAATCAAGTAGAAGAATTGTCTTGAGTCAGATGGGTTGAAAATAGATGAAGGAATAACAGAAAAAAATAATAACTGTGTTCTATTGAGTAGAAAGTCTTTGTTCAAATTAAAGCATGCTATTAAATTTCTGCATTAGTCATCACAAGCAGATGAGAGGAGTCGGAAAATTTGAAAGAAATATCGGGAAAATAAAATTAAGTTATTTAACGTGTTTTTTTATTTATCTGATTGTTCCTTGATGGATTTAGCATCTCTTTATTCTTACCGCATCAATACACACCATTCTTATTTTAAATTGCACACATATGTTTTTTATGAAGATTTTCTCTAACTCTAAGCATCTATTAGAAACCTACCCTTCATTCTTAAAATATTAGAGAAAGAACCTTCAAATCCACAGCTTCAACTGGTGGCTGATAGAAAATGATGTATAAGTATTGCATCTTCTAACTCTTAGGAGGGATTACCTAGGTACATATTTTACCCTCAGTTCCTAAAATGCTATAGAAAATTTAAACTTTAGTTGTCCATAGTGATAACTTGCTTGAAAATTTGTTTGGCTTCTTGTTCCTCCTCTGTCTCACTTATTCTGGTGAGATCACCTTTAAAAGAAACCACATCTCTTAAATAGTTTTAATTAAAATGTGCATTAGAATAAAAGTACATAGAAATAAAGCAAAATTATGTGAATAAGAAATAAACTTTATACAAGCCATTGAAACAATAAAATCATTTGTTCCTGAAGAGTAACAGAACTTATATTGACTAAAAATAATATATTAGGGTGAAGAAGTCACCTATGAAATTAGAGTAAAGCATATATTACAAATAGCAAGAAATTACTTGAACAAGGAACATTATATCAGGGAAAAAAAGACTGTTAAAAAATGTAAGACCCAAATATAAATACTTGGGAAATAAGTGAGAAAAGTTTAGATTGGTTAGCAGAAAAACAATTACATTCAGATAATATAGGTAGAGAAAATTGAAATAAAATGAATTGACACAAACATGAGTTCAATTTCTTATACTCCAATTAATTTATTTTCTGAATTCTTATTAAACATTACCAATCTATAGTCACATGCATTGACCTCAGTCTCTCTTTACTCATGTCTCATATTCAAACATATTCCCATTCAATGGACAGATCTTGCCAACTTTATCTACTAAATTTTTTTCTTCATGGACATTCTCTGAGGCAGACTCGCTTGTTATCCTATTTACTTCACTACCAAAACTCCTTTTATTAATCATTTATTTTAATTTTATTCTCCATATTACACAGAATGAGAGATCAAAGAGGTAAATTTGATCATCTCTTTACTTCCTTAGAACCTTAAAATAGCCTAAAAGGTCATTCTCAAGAGGAGAAAAAAATTACACATGCAATTAGATAACTCAGACATGATTGTATGAGAAATTTTCCCCAAAATGAATTTATAATTAAACATATCTGGAATCAATAGTATCAAGGATTAATTCTGATGACAGGTAAAGCAAACCCCAACTTCAAATTCCGAACCACTGGACAAAATGAATCTTACCAACTCATAATTCTGCTTTACTTTCAGTTCCCTGATGATACATTCTGCAATTTTATGTTTCTTCATATT
This sequence comes from Suncus etruscus, assembly GCF_024139225.1. Lineage (NCBI taxonomy): Eukaryota > Metazoa > Chordata > Mammalia > Eulipotyphla > Soricidae > Suncus > Suncus etruscus. The sequence continues at coordinate 134,972,237 of NC_064851.1, forward strand.
TGCTTACTTTGCCTTATGTGAGAAGTGCTCTTTCCTGTTTTAATCTATCAAGTTCAGTCTATTTTAAAATCTTTATTCAGTGAAATGTCTTCATTAATGCTCTCCTAAATGTGCTTGGCAGTCTGAGATAAGCATATCTCTGAGTTCCACAGCGCCATTTAAATATGACTATCATAACACATATTACATGTTCTGAGAAGTGAAGTAGTGTTTATGTATCACATGTGTGTTTATATGCTGGATGTTCTAATTATTACAAGCATTTTAGGAGCGAGAAACCTGTTATTTATTCATCTTTGAATTTCTAGACCTGGAAGAAAAAATATGCTAAATCTGGAGCTTAGTAAATGTTTGTTGAACTACTGCAAACTACATGAAGAATAGTTTAGAGACTATTACAAGATCCAGATAAAGAGAAGAGGCAGACCCTGGTTTGATCTTCACCATCACAACAAAACCAGAGCACCAATGGCAGATAATAGTCAGAAATAGCCACAAATACTCCTGGATGGGGTCCAACATTACCACCACCACCCTAAAAGAGAAAAGTCAAAATCAACATATCTGGTTTGTGTAAACAGTGGAGATGGAATGTCAATCCTAAGCTGTATGGTAGTTTCCTTGAACTCCTACAAGCTGTATCAGTACTATCTCATAGATACAGGAAGAGGACATAGGATCTGAATTGGAAGGTAATAGATTTATTTGTGTTATAGCAGGTATCATGGTGCATCTCAGTTCTGTGGAAAATATCTGGGATGAATGCTGTCATTTACAGAGGGAATTCATAACTAAGCCAATTTAAATTCAAGAAGCCTTGAATTTTACAAAGTATGCAAAGCAAACTTGCTCAAATGTTTTCCTTAAAAAGAGACATTATCAACAGGTCTGAAAAACTCAGTAGATGAAGTGAAGAACATAATGGATGAGCTTTCCAACAGGTTAAAAGCAGCTGAGGATAGAATTAGTGTGCTGGAAGATGCGATGCATAACAACTTTACACAGCAGAAGAGATGGGAAAAAAGCCTTAAATCAAATTATCAGACAGTGGAAAAATTACTCAAAGCATATGAGCAGAGGAAAATAGATAAGCTCAACAGAAACAACTTTAGAATCATTGGAGTCCCAGAAACCCAAGAAGAAAATCTCCAGGAAGAATCAACAGTCAAGAACATCATCACAGAGAAACTACCAGAGCTAAAAAAACAAAACAAACAAACAAAAAAAAAACATGTCACCAAATCCTGCATGCCCGAAGAGTACCAGCTAAAAAAGACCCCAGGAGAAACACCCCAAGACACATCCTAGTTACAATGATGAATCCCATAGATAGAGATAGAATACTGCAAGCAGCAAGATCAAAAAGGGAAATTATATTCCAGGGAACATCCTTGAAATTTACAGCAGACCTGTCACCAGAAACACTCAAGGCCAGAAGGCAATGGTGGGATATAGTGACAAAACTCAATGAAATAAATGCTTCACCAAGAATACTGCACCCAGCAAAACTCACTTTCAGGTTTGAAGGAAGTATACATGGCTTCACAGATAAACAACAGCTCAAAAACTTTACAGACTCAAAACCAGCCTTAAAAGAAAAACTGAGGCCCGGAGAGAGCACAGTGGCGTTTGCCTTGCAAGTGGCCGATCCAGGACGAAAGGTGGTTGTTTCGAATCCCGGTGTCCCTTATGGTCCCCCGTGCATGCCAGGAGCTATTTCTGAGCAGATAGCCAGGAGTAAACCCTGAGCAATGCCGGGTGTGACCCAAAAACCAAAAAAAGAAAAAAAAAAGAAAAACTGAAAGATCTATTCTAAAGACAGGACAGAACAAAGAATACACCAAACTTCTACACAAAGATGGCAATAAATCCCATGACAATTATTTCTCTCAATGTCAATGGACTAAATGCACCCATTAAGAGGCACAGAGTGGCAAAATGGATCAAAAAACTAAAGGCAACCTTCTGCTGCCTACAAGAAACACACCTGAATAGTCAGAATAAACAGAGACTCAAAATCAAAGGCTGGAGGAAAATCATTCAAGCAAACAACACCCTTAAAAAAGTGGGGGTGGCCATACTAATATCAGATGACACAAACTTTATACTCAGAAAAGTTGTAAGGGACAAAGATGGATATTATGTACTCATCAAGGGATATGTACAGCAGGAAGAAATCACTCTCCTATACATATACACACCCAATGAGGGACCAGCAAAGTATTTAATACAATTGTTGGCAAATCTGAAAAAGGATATCAATAATAACACAATAATTGTGGGAGACCTCAGCACAGGCTTGTCAACACTTGATATGTCAACCAAATTGAAACCCAACAAAAATATACTAGACCTGAAAAAAGAAATGGAAGAAAGAGGCCTAGTAGATATATATAGGACACTCCATCCTCAGAAACCTGGATACACATTCTTTTCCAATGTACACGGGTCATTCTCCAGGATAGACCACATGCTGGCACATAAAACATACCTCCATAAAATCAAGAAGATAGAAATTTTGCAGGCTACCTTTGCTGACCACAAGGCTCTGAAGTTAGATGTGAACTACAAAGGGACACAAAAGAAAAATTTAACAACTGGAAATTAAACAGTCTAGTACTGAACAACCAGTGGGTCCGAGATGAAATCAAAGAAGAAATCAAAAATTTCCTGGAAACAAACAATGAAAACACAAACTATCAGAATGTATGGGATACAGCAAAAGCGGTACTAAGAGGAAAATTTATAGCTTTGCAGGCACACATCAGGAAGGAAGAAGGAGCATACATAAATAGCTTAATGGTGCAGCTTATAGAATTAGAAAATGATCAACAAAAGAAACTAAAAATAGGGAGACAGAAGGAAATAACAAAGCTGAGAGCAGAAATCAATGAAATGAAAACCCATAAAACAATCTGAAAGATCAACGAAAGCAGAAGTTGGTTCTTTGAAAAATAAACAAGATTAATAGACCATTGGCAAACTCACAAAGCAAAAGAGAGAGAGAGAAACTTGAAAACGCATAGTAGAAATGAAAAGGGGGGAGCTGGGACACTTGCAAGAACATGGGGAAGCAGAAGAAGACAAGGAAGTATGCGACCATGAAGCGAATGCTGAGTCTCCAAGACGAGAGATTGAAAGAAAAGGATAGATTAAAATCAAAAAAGAAAGAAAAGAAAGATCTGTGTGCTCTCAAGGAAAGAGAAGTCATCAAGCACCCTTCCTGCCTATTTTTCCAGTATAATACACAGCTGGGCCCACCATACCATATTCTGGTTGATACCAACTTTATCAACTTTTCCATTAAAGCCAAATTGAACTTAGTACAATCAATGATGGATTGTTTATATGCTAAGTGTATCTCTTGTATAACTGACTGTGTCATGGCTGAGATTGAGAAACTGGGGCAGAAATATCGAGTTGCTCTCAGGATTGCCAAGGACCCAAGATTTGAACGATTACCATGCACACACAAAGGAACATATGCAGATGACTGTTTAGTACAAAGAGTAATGCAGCACAAATGTTACATTGTGGCCACTGTTGACCGAGACCTTAAAAGAAGAATCCGGAAGATCCCTGGAGTTCCCATCATGTACATTTCTAACCATAGGTACAACATTGAGCAGACTCCGGACGATTATGGAGCTCCTCGGTTCTAGTTGTTGAATGCTAAAGTTCTGCTGCTGCCTTCAACTTTCTCTGTTGCTAGTTCACTAAATATGTTCTAGCATGTCTGAATTACCATTTCACACACCCATTTGTTCTGTCACGAACTTAGAATGGTTAAGTACATTCACATTATGTTGTTTTGAAAATGATACTTTGAGAGCCAGAGCACAGTAGAATGTGTAGGGCATTTGCCTTGCAGGAGACAACCCAAGTTCAGTCCCCTGAACCCCATATGATCCCCTGAGTCATGCCAGGAATAAGCCCTGAGCATTGCCTGGTGGCCCTGAACAAGGAGAAAATGATAGTTTGTATCATTACAAATTTTGTCGCATATTTTTATAAATTATATTGTTCTTCACATAAAAAAAAAAAGAAAAGGGGAGATCACTACAGATACTGCAGAGATTCAAAGGGTATTCAGAGAATACTTTGAGAAAGTCTATGCCACTAAATATGAGAACATGGACGAAATGGATAAATTTTTGAACTCATATAACTATTCACGGTTCAATAAAGAAGATGTAGCATATCTAAACACCCCCATTACTATTGAGTAAATTAAAACCATAATCAAAAATTTGCCCCAAAACAAAAGCCCAGGCCCTGATGAATTCACGATTGAATTCTTTCAAACCTTTCAAGAGGAACTACTACCAATCCTGACCAGGCTCTTCTATGAAAACAAAAAAACAGGAACACTTCCAAATAGCTTTTATGAAGCCAACATCATCTTAATACCAAAACCAGATAGAGATGCTGACAAAAAAGAAAATTACAGACCAATATCCGTGATGAACACAGATGCAAAGATACTCAACAAAATCCTGGCGAACAGAATCCAATGCCTTATCAAGAAGATCATTCACTTTGATCAAGTAGGTTTTATCCCAGAAATGCAAGGATGGTTTAACATCTGGAAATCTATCAACATAATACACAACATAAACAAGAAAAATAAAAATCACATGGTCATATCAATAGATGCAGAAAAAGCATTTGATAAGGTTCAACTCCCATTCTTGATGAAAACTCTCAGCAAGATAGGAATAAATCAATATATATTCTCAATATAGTTAAGGTCATCTACCACAAGCCAGTGGCAAATATTATCCTCAATGGAAAAACACTAAAATCCTTCCCTCTAAATTCTGGAACAACACAAGGCTGTCCTCTCTCACTACTCCTATTCAACATAGTACTGGAAGTACTTGCTATAGCGATTAGGCAAGAAAAAGATATCAAGGGAATCCAGATAGGAAAGGAAGAAGTCAAGCTCTCACTGTTTGCAGATGACATGATACTCAACCTAGAAAACCCTAAAACTCTATCAAAAAGCTTCTAGAAATAATAGATTCATATAGCAAAGTGGCAGGCTACAAAATTAACACACAAAAATCAATGCCCTTTTTATACACTAATAATGATAGGGAAGAAATGGACATTAAGAGAACAATCCCATTCACATTAGTGCCACACAAACTCAAATATCTTGGAGTCAACCTAACTAAAAATGTGAAGGATCTATACAAAGAAAACTATAAAACATTGCTCCAAGCTATAAGACAGGACACGTGGAAATGGAAACACATACCCTGCTCATGGTTTGGCAGGATCAACATCATTAAAATGACAATACTTCCAAAAGCATTGTACAGATTTAACGCAATTCCTCTAAAGATACCCATGACATTCTTAAAAGAAGTGGATCTAACACTTCTGAAATTCATTTGAAACCTCAAATAGCTAAAGCACTCCTTGGGAAAAGGAATATGGGAGCCATTACTTTCCCCAATTTTAAGCTGTATTACAAAACAATAGTTATAAAAACTGCATGGTATTGGAATAAAGACAGATCCTCATATCAGTGGAATAGGCTTGAGTACTCAGAGAATGTTCCTCAGACATATAACCACCTAGTTATTGATAAAGGAGCAAGAAATCCTAAATGGAGCAAGGAAAGCCTATCCAACTAGTGATGTTGGCACAAATGGTTAGCCACTTGCAAAAAAGTGAACTAAGACCCCCCCAGCTAACACCATGTAAAAAGGTAAAATCCAAATGGCTAAAAGACCTTGATATCAGGTCTGAAACTATAAGGTATATAGAAAAACATGTAGGTGAAACAGTCCAGGACATTGAGACTAAAGGCATCTTTAAGGAGGAGACACACTCTCCAAACAAGTGGAAGCAGAGATAAACAGATGGGACTATATTAAGCTGAGAAGCTTATGCATCTCAAAGGAGACAGTGCCAAGAATACAAAGGACACCCACTGAGTGGGAGAAATTATTCACCCAATACTCGTCATATAAAGGACAAATATCCAAAGTTTACAAGGTATTGACAGAACTATACAAGAAAAATAAACATCTACCCCATCAAAAAATGGGGAAAAGAAATGAACAGACACTCTGTAAAAGAAATGCAAATCGCCAAAAGGCACATGAAAAGATGCTCAACATCACTAATCATCAGAGAGATGCAAATCAAAACTACTATGAAGTACCACCTCATGCCACTGAGATTGGCACACATCACAAAAAAGGTTGGGATGTGGAGAGAAAGGAATTCTTTTTCACTGCTGGTGGGAATGCCATCTAGTACAACCTTTATGGAAAGCGATATGGAGATTCCTTCACAAACTGGAAATTGAGCTTTCATATGATCCAGCTATACCATTCCTAGGAATACACCCGAGGAACACAAAAATATAATTAAAAAATCCCTTCTTTACACCTATGTTCATTGCAGTGTTATTTACAATAGCCAGTTTCTGGAAACAACCAAGATGCCCTTCAACAGATGAGTAGCTAAAGAAACTGTGGTACATATACACAATGGAATACTATGCAGCCATTAGGAGAGATGAAGTCATAAATTTTTCCTATACATGGATGTACATGGAATCTATTATGCTGAGTGAAGTGAGTCAGAGAGAGAGAGAAAGACACAGAATGGTTTCACTCATCTATGGGTTTTAAGAAAAATGAAAGACATTTTTAACAGTATCTCAGAGATAAGAGAGATGAGGGCTGGTAGGTGCAGCTCATGACATGAAGCTCATCACATAGAGTGATGAGTGCAGTTGGAGAGATGACTACACTGAAAACTATCATAACAATGTGAATGAATGAGGGAAGTAGAAAGCCTGTCTCAAGTACAGGTGGGGGGTGGGGAGGAGGGAGATCTGGGAAACTGGTGGTGGAAATGTTGCACTGGTGAAGGGGGGTGTTCTTTACATGACTGTAATCATACAAGTATAATCATATTTGTAATCATGGTGTTTAAATAAAGATAATTATAAAAAAGAGACATTATCGTTACATGGACCCAACTTAGACCCCAAGTGATTAGACACCAACCGTCCATTCTTGAACCCTGGATCCCAGACAAAGAAACGACACAGTTCTTCACAATAGCTACAGGAAACAAATCCCATCCGGGACATCCTTAATACTGCCAGGCCACCAACAAGTGCCAGCTCTAATATGATATGCTGAAAACAAGAAAATTGGGAACAACTTGATCTAAGAACAGGTTATCCTACCTCACCAGCTAACAATAAGACAAAATCAGAAGACTTGCCACCCTTTGGTCTGTCCAAAAGCCAAGATAGTGATTTACAGGTGACTGGCTGATAGAACCATGTGTGGTCAGTATGTATCCTGGGACCAATAAAAAAAGCCCTAGTCTAGGGTTTGATCTACGACCTGCACAACAACCATGATCTCTAATTCCAGAGGTCTGACTGAGACAATTTCAATGCAACGGGTCTTATGGAAACATAACGAAAGACGCTATCCCAGGCTCCATCCTAGGATCAGTGCAAGGACCAAGACCACCAACCACAGAAGATGGATTACAATGACACTGAGGCAACATAACTTCTAGAACGACAAAGAAAGACTTCATCATAAATTCCACACCTGGACCTGTGCAGAGACCAAGATCTCTAGATACAAAGGTCTGACTTTATCACCCAGGATGGAGCAGAAGTCTTCCATACACCACAAAAGCACCAAGGGGAGAGTAAATGAACTTGAAAGGAATCTATAGTTAATCCCAGGACAATATAATTCAAGGGTGGAGAAACCCTGTATCTCTTCCAGTGGTTTGCAACCTGCGGCTTGTGAGCCACATGTGGTTCTTTACACTTTTAATTTTAATCTGTGTGCTGGGTGGCCACTCCAGGAGTCAGGACTCTGCTCCTAGCCTCTGTCAGTGCTCGCCCTTGTGTGGCTCTCAAAATAAATTTCAATCGTGGTTTTGGCGAGATTTGGCTCAGTTGAAAAAAAAAAGGTTGCCGACCACTGTCTTAGGCCAAGGAAATTCCTTTTCGAATGACCCCAATATTTACTGTGCCTGTGCAGGAGGGGATAAAAAAACAAAAAGTAGAAAACAATCTTTTTTTTATATTTATTTATCTAGTTTTTGTCAAGTTCTTTGTTTTGGTGTGGTTATTGAAGTTGTTGTCTCCATTTTTATTTATATTTTTTTCTTTCTTCTTTTCTCTTCTTCCTTTTTGTGCTCTGCCATGTTTTTTTATCTCAAGACCATGGCTATTATGTGGTGCTTATCTTTATTGTTGTAGTGCTCACTGGATATTTTATTTGACACTTCTTTTTGTACTGTTGTGGTGTTTCACCTTTTTCTCCTTCGTCTCTCAAACCAAGGATGAGAGCCTCTAGAAGGACTCAGCCCATTTTCGGCGTATTTGATTTTTACCCCATTTTATTACTTTTCTTCAAACAAAACCACATAACTTGAACTATCTAGTCCCGCCTCCCAATTAGAGGGGGAAATAATGGAGGTACCAAGACCAAACAGGTGTAAGATCACTAAGTAGTAAGCTAGGCACAGAGGGAACCACTCATTCTAGCAGCCCCGGGGGTGAGGGTAGAGGATATGGGAGGCAGGATGGGAATGGAAGTGGAGGGAGGACAATTCGGTGATGGAAATTCCCCTGATTCAATGTTAATATGTACCTAAAATATTACTGTGAACTATATGTAAGCCACTATAATTAAAATAAAAATTATATTTTAAAAAGAGGCATTATCTATATTTTTCTCAACAGTAAGATCTGCCCTCTATCCCAGAGAGAGAGAGACATAATATGAGTTTCTCCTGGGTACCAGGCAAAGAATGTCCAAAGCAAAAACTACCAAGAGAGAAGTGTACAGGAGAGAATTATGTGAGGTTTTATTATTTTTTATTCTGATTAATCATTTTACACAATAGGCTGCTATTTTTAATCTGTTATTCTAATTTTCTTACCCAATAACTTGTATATTAGTGGGAAAGGCAGAGATAAGTGTAGTTCTTCTCATTTATAAACCAGTTTTATGAGGAATTCTGAGAGTAAATTAAGGACTTTCAATTTTCTATGAGCCCTTATAGTATATGGATGAATAGACTAGGGTAGTTGTTTTAGTGTCTGTGCAGTTTGATGTCAGCACAAACAACTTTGTCCACTCAATTTACTTGGGTACAGACTGACAGAGGTGTCCAGGACTGGCTGAGGAAGAAAGGGCAGGACTCAAGTTTCCCATAATAAACTTTTGCTATTTTGTTGTTGTTGTTGTTGTTTGAGGGGGGTTACTCCCAGCGATGCTCAGGGGTTACTCCTGGCTCTGCTCTTAGAAATTGCTCCTGGCTTGGGGAATCATATGAGATGCTGGGGATCAAATCATTATCTATCCTGGGTCACCTGCATGCATGGCAAACACCCTACCACTGTGCTACCTCTCTGGTACCAACCCCATAATAAACTTGATAGGATTTAGCAGCTGCCTTAGATTATGGAGTCCCTTGGGCTTGTTAAAAGATAAAATTTGGGGTAGCAGCAAGACTCCCCGAAATCCAGAGACTGGGGAAAGTTTTCAAATACATTTCAATGGCTTTATTCCCCTAGGAGGTAATAATATATTTCATTATATGGATAGCTATACATAAAATTAAAATATGATCAATATTTGTTGATCTAATATTTTAATAATTTTAATTATGAAAAACAGAGACAAGAACAAAGGAGTTGTCCCATCATACCTCTGTTAAACCTGAATCACAATCAGGGCCTTGTACTCCAGAAATAATTTCTAAGTCATTAATTGAGTTAATCTGAACACACAAGCCATTTTTTAGCTTAGAATAGGTGTGCAAACCACACTTTACATAGCTCCCCTGCTTGGTATGAGATGGTGAGGAATGGAGGAAATGTTGGCTTCTTCAACAGAAAGTTTGTGGTATGTAAAATAAAAAAGATGACTCTGGTAGTTTTTGAATCTGGAGGCCAAAAAAGAATAAAGATGCAAATTGCTAAAATGGTAAAAAAGTAATGCTAAGAAGTCATAGACAAAAGATGGTCTCTTTAAAGGTAGAACTAACAGCTCTTCCTCTAAGATAGCTTAAGGGAATTTTCAAGTAAACATTTTGAAATGAGAAAGCAAGAATCTGAAAAAATTTATGATTTAAACTTTTGTTTTCCTCAGTAATTGATATTGAAAAGAAAGAGAGGCATAAACTAAAGTGATAATCAACTAATATATGAATAGTTATGCAAGAGCTTTAATTTTATAACATTTTATCACATTATAGCCAGGTCAGTTAAAAAACTTAATTCTGACTATTTTATTAATCTTATATTGCACACAAATTTAATATAATTGACCTTATATTAAGTCAAAATTTTAATCATGTTTTATACTCTTTCTTAGTCATTTGACTTTAGAAGATGTCTCTTTATTTTTTGATTATTTGTATCTCTGTGTGTATGTGTGTTTGTGTGCACAATTGTGTATGTAGTACCAGTTCTGGATCTTTTTTTTAATTTTTAATATATTTTTTATTTAAGTAACATGATCATATTTGGGTTACAGTCATAACCAGAACACCCCCCTTCACCAGTGTCAGTTCTAGATCTTAAGCCAACAGACAGTCAAGTCTAGGACCTTGTCTATCAGTAAACTACACCCAAGTCTCTAAGTTTAGCTTCTTTACAGATTATAAGTATCCAATAGCAAATACAAAACATAACAAAAACTTATAGACATGTATTCCTTTGGTAGAGTTAATTTTTTTTTTTCCACATTGTTATGAGCTTCAAAGCACTGGGATTTCAAACCAAACTTCCATTGGTACTATTTAATCATATAATTTTCTCCTATAAACAATATTTGAATCAAGTGACATTTTCTTTCTCTGATTTTTTATGAACATATTTCCTTTCTTCCATGCTACCTCTCACATTTCATAAAAATTAAATTCTATTATGCTCTGAAATCTATCAAAAAACAAAGGTATCAAAAATGTTTCCTAAATCTGTATATTCCTGCATTTGACTCTTTTCTCTCTTCCAAACAATCATCACCATTCTGTACCTGACTCTCTATATCTCTTGAAGAACATTCGTTCCTACTTGTTTTGCTCTGTATTATAAAGGCTCAAATAAATGATGCAATGGAAAGTTTTCACTAGTCGAACCAAAGCCATTGAAACTGAAATGCCCTTTGCATTCTTGGTTTACCCTCCTGAGTAAATGATGGAAAAAAGTCTATGCTCGATACCACAATGAAATGCAAATGATTCCCTTTATGCTAGGCAGACAGATTCACTGTATAATTTTCTTTGTTTTGATGGTCATTGGCGCCATTAAATTGATAGTTAGACCAAAAACACCACTCTTGTTTGAAAATAGAATAGCCCAAATCCTTGTATATTACCAGTGGTCAAATACCTTTGACTACCAGGAAAAACAGGATATTTATATTAGGAAATGACCATTTGTACCGACTTTACTGTAAAAAAACAGTGTTCCCTAAGAAGGATTATAGCGTAGGAACTCCTTTCTCAGATGCATACATCCTTTTCATTCTCTACAGGAACCTGTGCAGCATCATTTACTTCCTAACTGAAATCTGCAGTTCCAGAGAAAGGTTGTCCCTGATTCACTCCAGGCCTTGACAGTGACAAGTATATAAGGTGATTAGGCTTTGAAACTCGGCATGAGAGCCGATGGGGAGAATGTCACAGGTTACAAGCTGTCATGAATAGAAAGCCTACATCAGAGGAAAATAGAAAGGAAAGTCAAGCTTGTGAACCAAGAAGATCCAGAATCATGGTGAACTAACAGAGAAGATGGAGCAGGACAGCAGTGAAATAGAGACTGAAGCCTATAAGAAAGACTTGGAGTAGGTGTCTCCATGGCAACCGCGCACAGAGGCTGCCCTGCAGGCTAGGAGTCTCACCTGAGAAAGAGTTGCACACTGATAGGAAAAAACAGCAGGAGCATCAGATCCTTTCATGTCTAACAATAAAACTGAAGCATCTCTACACATGTCTGTGACATCAATCTTGCTCCACTCATCAGATTTTCAGAAGTCAAATAATGACATTATAAACTGCAGGGGAGAAGAACAAAACAGATCCAGTGGGCAACTTTTCCCTCACAATGCAACTATCTTAGTAAGAAAGAGGTTATTTATTGACTTGTGGGGTAGGACTTTCTTCGTGCTGTGCAGGGTATTCAGAAGATATCCATGATCAATCAGGAAAGATAGTTCAATGCTGATGGCCACCAGGATCAGTAGTGCTCAGGGTACCATGTGGTTCTGGGAATAAAATCTGCATTTATGCATAATATATATGAACCCCTGACCACTGAGTACTTCTCACATCTCAGAAATATTTGCTTTTCCTGAATGCTTGCCTAGGATAATATGTCTCCTTTATTTTTTATTCAATAGCCATTCAACAAGAAGAATTCAAAATGGGCCTTTTAAAATGCTTCATAATTTAATAGATTGGCTAAGTATAACTGACCTGCTCCATCCCATGGTATGTCTTAAAGGGAAAGACAGAGAGAGGAATATCTTGGAAATGAGTCTATTGGTAAATTCAGGCCCAGTGGGAGAAAATGTGAAGAGACAGGGGCTATATTCTGTAGTGATTAATCTCGAAGGCAATGTCTTGGTATTTTTTTTGTTGCTTTTTTTTGTTTTTGCTCTACTATTATGATTGATTGTCTTTCTTTTTCTTTTCTGTTACTTTACAGGAATCTAATACTACACAGCTACAGTCTTTATGGTCTGATATTTGTTTCCCTTTTTCACTATCTATGTGTTCCCATGTGTGTGTGTGTGTGTGTGTGTGTGTCTGTCTGTCTGTCTGTCTGTCTGTCTGTCTGTCACTTTTGTAGCTTTCAGTTAGCATTGTATTATTAACTTTCCAAATTTAATTTTTATTTCCAAAATATACCTTGGAGGACATTGTTGTTTCCTGATAGAACAAAGCTATTAAGTATTCACAGTGGCTGGAAAGCCAGAACAGTGACCACAAGAGTGCAATTACCAGGACATTGTTTATGTGGAGCCACAGCTAGAAAACAGGTGTAAAAAACACAACTGTGTCAGATGGATTGTGAGAATACATTTTAGAATTTTAGATCTGGCCATCTCAGTGAGTTCTTCACAACTCATTTATCTACATCAATATGTCAATAAGAATATTAAGCCAATTCCACAAAATTGTATACACAACCTAACTTTTCTCTTTTCCTTTGAATTCTACACTATTAAAAAAAAGTAATAAAATTCATGTAGTGGAAATGCCTAAATTTTAAATACCTCAGAACTGGGGTCGGAGCTATGTGGCGCAGCAGTAGGGAGTTTGCCTTGTACGCAACTGACTAGGAGTCCCATATGGTCCCCCAAACCAGGAGTGATTTCTGAGTGCATAGCTAGTAGTAACCCCTGAGCATCACTGGGTGTGGTCCTAAAACAAACAAACAAAAATACCTCAGAACTGCTTTACTGAATTTCTTTTATTTCTCCTATAAAATTATTTTATTTTATACTTTCTCAAAATTTGATAAACAACTCTCAGTGAAAATTGTGTCCAACATGTTAAGTCATTCTTAGGAGTCTCTTATGCATAACGAATATTTATCCCCTTAGGTTGGATTTCTGACAAAAACGAAAGACATATCTAGGCTCAGCTGATTTGAGCCTGCTGAATATACTGTGATTATAAAATAATGAACCATTTTCTGGTGAATGAGAAACAATTCAATCTCTTTTTTATCTCCTGTTATTAAAACACCATGATTACACAGTTGTTTATGATTGGGTTTCAATTTTACAATATAAACCACCCTTCACCAAGGCACATTTCCTGCCACCAGTGTCCCCAGTTTCCTCCCATCCTCTCCATTGCCTGCTCTAGGGTAGGCATTTTACTCATCTCTGTCTCTCTGTCTCTTCCTGTCTCTCTTCACCCCTGCTCTTTATCTCTCTCCCACTCTCTATTTCTCCCTCTGTCCTATTCTTTTTATTTTAGATACTGTGGTTTGCAATATTATTAATGAAGGCATACTGTGCCTATCACTTTATCTCTGTTCAACACCCAGTTTTTGTCCAGCATGATCAGTTCCAAATGATCAATCTTAGTGGCACTTCTCTACCCTAACTGAACTGATCCACTACTTGTGGAGAGCTTCCTACCATGGACTGGCCTTCTGGCCCTCACCATCTCTATTTTCTCGGGTTATTATAACTACACTATCTTTTTTTTTTTTTACTATTCTCCCTCTGAACTCATTTACTCAGCATAACTTTTCATATCCATTCATACCCAAGCAAATCTTATCACTTTGATTTTCCTAACAGCTGCTTAGTATATAACTACCACAGTTTCTTTTTTATTAATAAAATAATTTTTATTGTGACCAAAGTGGATTACAAATCTTTCACAGTAATATTTTAGGTACATAGCAGTATTAAAACTAGGGCATCCCCACTATCCCTCCAACCCTGTTCCCAGCATACATACAAAATCCCCTCCTTTGCCCCCTGGGCTGCTAGTATAATTGGTTCCAGTCTGTTTTGGGGCATTTGAGTTGTTTCCAGATTTTTGCTACTGTAAATAGTGCTGCAATGAACATAGGAATGCAAAAGGCCTTCCTGTATTGTTTTTGGGTACTTGGGTGTTGCATTAAGTCCTTAGGATGGGCTTGGATGGTGGTGGACACATGGAGGGACCTTTCTCTGCCATCCAAGGCCACGTGGCTCTGCAACCCCCTTCAGCCAGCGGGTATCTGAGTCCATGAAAGCTGCGTGTATAGAATTCACTCACAAGCAGGCTTCCAGAGAGATAACATCTTTATTGGCCCTGGCCCATGCGTGTGGCCTAAATCATAACCATTTAAGCACATGCCATTCTTTTTTGTTTGTTTGTTTGTTTGTTTTCTTTTTCGGGCCACGCCCATTTGATGCTCAGGGGTTACTCCTGGCTAAGCGCTCAGAAATTGCCCCTGGCTTGGGGGGACCATATGGGACGCCGGGGGATCGAACTGCGGTCCTTCCTTGGCTAGCGCTTGCAAGGCAGACACCTTACTTCTAGTGCCACCTCGCAGGCCCCAGCACATGCCATTCTTAGCTTGCCCTGTGTCTTAACTTTTTTCAGCCATCTTTCCTCTGACCTCCATGCTGGCAAATTCCTTAATTCCCTCGGTCAAAGGCCTTATCTAACCTTTCCAAGACCCCTCCCAGGAATGGGCTGGTCTTGCAGGTAGTTACACATAAATTCAGGGTAGAATCACACTTGGGTATATTCCTAGGAGTGATATTGCTGGATCATATGGAAGCTCAATTTTCAGTATTTTGAGGAATATCCATATTGTTTTCAAAATGAATGGACCAGTCAGCTTTTCCACCAGCAGTGAATGAGTCCCTTTCTCTCCACATCCACATCAGCACTTGTTCTTGATTTTTATGATGTGTGCCAGTCTCTGTGGTGTGTGATGACATTTAATTGTTGATTCTATTTACATCTCTTTGACGATTAGTGATGTGTAGCAGTTTTTATGTGCCTTTAGCCACCTTTATTTCTTCTTTGAGGAAATGTCTATTCATTTTTTCTTCCCATTTTTCATTGGGCTGGATATTTTTTCTTGCTAGGTTCTATCGATGCCCTGTATGTCTTAGATATTAACCCCTTATAATATGGGTATTGGGTGGATAGTTTCTTCCATACCATGGATAGTTTGTATCCTAGTCACCATTTTCTTTGAGGTACAGAAGCTTCTCAGTTTACTGTAGTCCCATTGTTTATCTTTGCTTTCATTGGTTTGGCCAGTGATCCTTGAAAATGCCTTTACCGTCAATGTTATGGAGTTTCTGCCTACATTTTCCTCTTCATACCTTATGGTTTCAGGTCTGATATCAAGCTCCTTAATCCAATTTGACTTGATCTTTGAGGATGGCATAAAAGAGAAGTCCGAATTCACATTTTTGCATGTAGCAGACCAGTTTTCCCAACATTTGTTGAAGTGGCTTTTCTTGCCCTCTTTTTATTCTTGCCCCTCTTTTTAATCTTGCCCATTTATCAAAGATTAATTGATTGTATACCTTGATTCAATCTCAGAATATTCAAAACTATTCCACTGATCTGAGAGTTTCTCTTTAATTTTATACCATGCTGTTTTAATGTCTACTGCATTATGGTTCTGTTTAGCATTGGGGAAAGTGATTTCTCCCATCTTCTTTTTCCCCAGGATTGCTTTAGCTATTATTTTGAACCAAGAAAACTGCACCCTAATTTTAATATTTCTCATACTATATTCTCTTATTTGTTCTTGTTGAGGGTCATTTTTCTGATTGTCTTTAAGTCCTTACTCCTAGCTCTGTAATCAAGAATCACTTCTAGAAGGGTTGATGAAACATATCCAATACCAGAGATCCAATTCAGGCTGGCCCTGTGCAAGGCCTACTAACTAGCCCCAGGTGTTCTTAATTCTTTTACCATCCAGTTTAAAACTATTTTATTTGTCTAACCAACCCCTTACATTTTTTTTTCAATTTCGCTGACCCTTTTATGTCAGATATGTCTAGTAAAAATACAATAATAATTAAATACATCATATGCCTATTTTTCAAAACTCAAGAAATTAGAGATAAAAAGAGAAAAAACAGTAAACATGCTAACTGATTTCACATAAATTAAAATCTCACATTAGTATGACATTTTATTTTATCAATTGCTTCACATTAATATGACATTTTATTTCATCAATTGTCATCAAGTAGGTACTAAGTACTGTCCCTTATTCTGTTTTTATCTTATCACTCCACTTGCTCAATTTACTATCCCTCTTCTTTTTTTTTTTTTGGTTTTTGGGCCACACCTGGTGGTGCTCAGGGATTACTCCTGGCTGTCTGCACAGAAATAGCTCCTGGCAGGCACGGGGGACCATATGGGACACCGGGATTCGAACCAACCACCTTAGGTCCTGGATTGGCTGATTGCAAGGCAAACGCCGCTGTGCTATCTCTCCGGGCCCACTATCCTTCTTAAATTATTTTCATACCTTCTTCCTAAAGCCTTTAACATGTCAACTGCACTGCTCTTTCCCCTAAAAAGGGCCTTCATTCTTATTTCACTGAGAAATTGAAAAGCATGTGAGAGAAGTGTCTACAATTTCTACCATCAAATAAATTAATTTACCAGCATCTGATCTATATGATGTACTTGAAATAAATTAAATATCTTCACTATAACTAGAGGCAAATTGTTCTTATGTCCCAGATCTCATTCCTTTTCTATTTAATAATTTTGCCCATGCAAATTTTCCTTTTTTTCTACTGAATAATAAATTTTATTCTTTCTAATGATCAGCCACATAAGTATCTAAACATGCTCTTGCAAAAACAAAAACATTATGTTCTTTAAAGCAAACATTATCCATATTAAAATAAAAACCTCTTTTTTTGGCAGAGCATCAAAATTATCTATTTTTGGTTCTCTGCTACAGAGATTTTCCCCAAACAATTTTTGTCTCAGTGTTTACACTTCCTACTTATCATTCTCTTTTGTATTTTCATTAATAAGATTGTCACATGATTCTATTAAAACCACCTTTATTGATATTACCTTTGAGTCAACACTGTTAAATACAATGACTCATGTCTAGACAATATCTTTTAGCTTCACATCAGTATTTGAAAAATTGAATATCCCTTATTCTTGAAATCCTTTCTTTGCTTGATTATTATAAATGGTTTCACTAAAATCAATCCCTTCCTTTTAATCTGCCAACCCCCCCACTTGTTGTATATAGTCCTTATTCTCCAATGTAGTTGTTTCAATTGTCATGCTATATTCTTTTTCCTATTCCAATTTTTAAATGTTTAGCATTCAGGCTGATGAATTACCTATTTTTTTCTCCAAGTGTATTTGGCCTTTAGATTACCTTTACATGCCAATAAACCATTATCTATCCATGTATATACCTGTGACTCTTAAATTAACACCTACAAGTCTAACATGCATGCAGTGAAAGACATCTAACTGCTTAGTGTTATATGTCCATTCAGATACTTATCATTGTAGATATAACAAGTCCCAGATAGTTTTTCCTCCTAACCCTGTTCCTTTCTTGTATTTACAACCCAGTCACCTTTCAGCTATCTCCCCTCTTAAAATAATAAACCTATATAAAATGCATAATATATATGTGTATATGAATAAGTACAATGTATATATGTGTATATGAATAAGTCATCTTGAATTGCAAGCCAAAAATCTCTCACACCTTATATTCTATCATTTAGTAACTATTTTTTGTTCTCTTTGCAAAATATATTAGAAGGGAATCAAACTTTACCATCATCATTTCTATTGTATTGTCTAAATCACATTAATTATGGTTACCAAGGTCATACATGGATCAGATCTCCTTCCTGGAGCATTAGAAAAAGACAGCCTCAAGCTACCACAGTATCTATAATGTTACTCTCCCTGGGGCCTTCAAATGAATGACACAGAAGCATGGGTGGGGGGCAAGCAGAACAGTAATTTCTTTATTACTTAGGATTCCTCTGAAGAGAAACTTTTACTGAGGATATCCCATTGGTCTGCACATTACCTTCTCAGGCCCAGACTGTGTCCAAGGCAGTCAGAACTGCCCTTCCCTTTCACTGTTACGGAGCACATCGGCACTGCTGTCTGAAGGTTCTTCTGAGTTCTTTTCTTTCAGAAATCTTCCTAATTGATTAGATAGGTTTCTGGCTGTGTGAAAGTAAAGTGGGTAGGGTTTTTGCCTTATACACAGCCAACTTGAGCTTGAATCCTGGCACCCTATATGGTCAAACAAGCATCACCAGAAGTAAATCCCAAAATAACAAAAGTTACCCCAAGCTTGAATGATTGTAGCCACCAAATCAAACCAAAAAAAAAAAATAAATAAATAAAATAAAACCCAAAAAATCAAATAAAGAAACAAAAAACTAGCATATTGTTTAGTTAGTTCATGCAACACCAACTGCTTTGGCACATGTTTCTCTGATGAATGGAAACTGAAACAAATGTCCTTCATGGGTCATTAATTCTTATATTTTCCTTTCTTTTCCTCTGATTGCCAACTGTAGCAAGGGAAGCCTTTTGGAACATCATGCCACATTATGTCATTTCTTTCCTTTACTTTCCAGGGTCCTCTTCTTTTTCATATAACTAAATATAATGATCTAGTTCACAGAACAATTATAGTCTCAGGTTACATCTCCAATATGCTCCTTCGAAGTTTTGCCTCTGCTCACTGGTCTTGTAATTGTTACTTGACTTCAAGTGGCATAGACCTTCAGAATAGGTCTTTACAAGTAAAGGACTACTTTTCACAGATAGTTGCTACTGCTATTCTTAAAGATGTCTACGTGATAACTCTTCAGTTCATTGAGTTCCTATTAAAATGTTTTCCTCTCAAGAACTTACTTGACCCTTTCTAACAAAAACAGAGCATATTTTTCTCAAACACCACTTCAGATAATTCAAATAGTATTTTTTAGAACCAAGTAGTCAAACAGCTTTTCAATCAAAAAGCTTGTGAATAAAAGCCAATTAAATGTCAAACCAAGTTGTAAAATATAATTATATCTATGAATAGCACAAATGCTTGCTACTAACAATCTCTGAAAACTATTTCCTGCAATTGAAGTCATATACCTCATTTCTTTAAATCATGAAAAATTGAGAATTATTATTAAACCCGCAATTCAATCTGTAATTGGTAAAATAAAATAGGCACATAGTACAAATGGGTCTAAATGAACTGTGACCATTTGTATTTATTTCTAAGTAATTTGTCATAGTTTGCATGCTGATAAGCTAACTGTAACACTGAAAATGTCATTAGAGACTAATAATTCCTGAAAGAATGCAAAATATTATAATAGAAATTTGATAAGTTACTTATTATTTTGATGGATAAGTTAGGACTAATCAATTCTGAAGCTGATCTGAGTATTTCTTTAAACTGATCACAGTATGCCTCATTTCTATGTTCCTTCTGCTACATTTATCAGATATTTATTGTTCAAAATTTAAAGATTATATTATAAAAATGTTATTTGATGTTTACTAATATAAATCAAAGTTCAATAGGCAGTTTACTAAAAGAGGCTCTGAATTGTCCTGGGGCTGAATCATTTAATAATCCAATATGTACACAGAACACATGGAGAATACACTCAGAATAACAAATAGGAGATAGATTTATTGATGTGATTTTGGGGGAGCAAATTTAGATTTTTAGGGAGTTTTTTTTTAATTCAGACTTGACTTTTGAAAAGCAATATAATTTTAAAAGTGAATAATCCATAGTTAATATGACATTTTAAATTGGTTAACTTGGGTCTAAAAAGTCTAGGTAGCTTGCCTAAATACTCAGAGCAAATTGATATTAATTATGGCACAATTTGTAGTTAAGTCTGAATTGTGTGTTGCAGTAAGTAATCTTTACCTTTCTTAGTCTATAATACTTTATTAAAATTATTTATTTTGGGACTACATTCAGTAGTGCCCAAGATAACTCCTAGCAAGACTTGGGGTAACTTATGAGGTTACAGTGATCAAACTAAGGTTTGTGTTGTGGAAGGCTAGTGCCTTACCCATTGTATTATTTCTTTACCCTACTCCATACTAAATTTATGAAGAATTATTCACTTGAACTTTTCCTTCAAATTTTTTTGGAGCAGGTATCTCTCAAGACATGCTCTCTGTTCAAAGACTTTGGGGATTAATTAAACAGATTCTACAAAAATTAGTGAAGGAACTAACCAAGAAGTAGCATTTGATTGTTTACAGAAATTGCAGCATATAGGTTATATAAATACCCATTTTGTTTGTCTTCAAAAGTGACTTATTTCAATAGCAGTAAGAATGACCAATTCAAAAATAAAAAGAAAATTATTTTATTTTTGGAGTTTATCATAAAACAAATTCCAGTTGAAAGTTAAATATTTTCCATTTCTAGTAAATGCTATGTTAATTACTACCAAAGTTAGATATAGCAAGAATATATTTCTTTTATCATAGTTTTTCTATTTTTTCATGCTCTATATAGTTCTTATAAGTGCTTTATTTAATGAATATAAAACTGATGGTAGTTGCATTAGTACCATTAGAGTGTTGAGGTCGGTCTCTTTCAGGTATAATGCTCTATAATTCAGTGACACTTCACAGATGGAGAGAATAATTGAAAACCATCACCTCAAAGGATAATTTATTTCTGAAATCACATAATGTGAGTAAGGTATCCTCTAGTTATTTTAACATTTCCTTTGTTGCCAATTAACTTTCTTGCTTTAATGGTAGAAAATCAATGTAGCAGAGAGAAAGAAACAATGTAATTTATAAAAAAAAATTCAGTTGTGGCACCATCATTTATAACAGTACTAATGGTAGTATTCCAACACCAAATCTTTTACCAGGTGAAGGGCTAAGTAGAGGGAACTTCAATTAGAGGACCAAATAAGGACATATGCCTGAACCTAAGGAAATGGCCTGTGGGAAAATATTAAATTTATGCAAATGTGGAATAAATTCAAACAAGATCTTATAAATGTCTACTATCAAACTGATCTTGCTTGTTTTTGCCTTGAAACCATAAGTATTGATTCTCAGGGACTTTGTGGTGCAAAGAATCTAACCTGAGGCCTGACATGCAAAGCATGTGCTCCAATCCTTTTACATCAACCATTTACACATTTTCTTGCTTCCTGTTTCTTGCTCTTTCCAGTTCTCTCCAACACTGCTTAATAATGGGATAATGTAGAAGGGCACAATTGGAAAATTAAAGAAATGATACATCTTTTCAACCCTTTAGAGACTCTAGGTTTAAAGCAAACAGAAGCAAGATGTCTTCATTTTGGAAGAATTTTCAGCACAAATTTTACATGAGATTGAATCCCACAGTGACTAAAATGAGATTTTTATCTAGAGTTCACAGCCACTTGGATGAGACTGGAGAGTATTATGTTAAGCTAGATAAATCTGAAGAGAAGAAAATACAAAATGACCTCACTCATCTGTGGAAAGAAATTGATAATATTGAATGATGATATATTCTTGGTCTTGGATTATAGGACAGATTTCTAATCAATTGGGTAAAGGGGGCTGAAGACTTCAATGTATTCTCACATGTTCTGTGGACTTATGTGTCAGTGTTGTGCACATGTGTGGTGCTAGCCCATGTACATGGTGCCTGAACACATATCTCTTGCCATCTCTCCATTCAAAATGTGTATTTTCATGCTTTTGTATTTTCACACTGAGTGGGGCTCTCTGTGCCTTTGGAGGTTTACTCCCTGCCTTCTTATCCTCTCCCTCCACTTTCTCAGAATTTTCAAATAAAACCTGTTTGACTTTTTTTTAAATTTTTTATTGTGGCCAAAGTGAATTACAAGTCCTTCACAGTAATATTTAAGGAACATAGTGACAATCAATCAGGGAGATTCCCACCATCTGTAATGTCCTCCCTCCACCCCTGTTCCCAGCATGCATCCCATATCTTCCTCCTTTACCCCCCAGAATACTATTATAACTGGTCCCCACTTGTACAGCTTGCTGTGGATTAGGTGTAGATTCTGTTGTCATTGATGGGTTTGATGTTCAGGTCTGACCATTTTTTATTTCCACTAAATGTTTATGTGAGTGTCTGGACCTGGTACCATTAGTTTTCCCCTCTCAATTTATGAGGCTGAACAAGATGATTCAAGCAATGTGGTTCTGTTGGAAATATAGAAAAAGAAAAAGGAAAAGAAGAAAAAAAAAGAAACAAGAACAACTAGTAGGAGTCCTTATAGGTGTTATAAGCATCAATTTAGAATAGGGCAGGGGAAAAAAAAGAAGGAAAAGAACACTATCAAAAAAAAAAAAAAAACAGACAAACAAAAAACCAAAGCCAGCAACTACGAAAAAGACCAAAAACAACAACAACAACAAAAATGACAAAGAAAAAAAACTCCCCCTGGGAAAACTTTAATACCACTCTAACACCAACTTATGCCAGTTTTGGTATGACATCCTGACAAAGAGGAAAAGGCAATAACTTGATCTAAGAGCAGAATGTCCTAATGATAAGATGAAATCAGAAGACACATCGCCTTTTGATCTATGCAAAGACCAAGATTCCCAACTACTGAAGACTGACATTGACAGCCAAAACTGGGCAGAACTTACCCTGGGACCAATAAAAAAAGACCCTAGCCTAGGCTTTGTCTAGGATCTGTACAAAAACCAAGATCTCCAATCCCAGAGTTCTGATTATAACAACTGCGACAGAATAGATCTTCTGGAATCATATTTTAAAATCTCTTTTCCAGGCTTTGCCCTAGGATCTGTGCAAAAACCGAGACCCCAATTATAAAACCTGTTTGACTTTAAAATAAAGACTATGGTGTAAGGTTTAAGGCACTTTGGTGATGATGAAGATGGAGTACATTTTAGGTCAAAAACATAAACATTAACACTATTGTAATCATGTTTTCTAAACTATAATGTTTTTAAATTAACAAAAAAGGTTTTTTAATAAATTGATATTTCATTTAAAATGAAATAAAACTTTTTGGTATGTGTGAATAATAAGAAAAACCATGTAAATAAAAATCCAAGAAACCAAAGAAAATTAACATGCTGAAAAATTTTTTAAAAATAAGTGTATTGGCAAGAAAAAATAAATTTGCTTTCTGGTTTGAATCTAAGTTTCTGCTGCTTACTATTATGATTACACAGTTATACATTCTAAATATGTGTATTGTGCACATGGGTACACTTAAGTGAGTAGACTATGTGAAATATGTTTTAACCTTTACAGCATGTCCTAAACAAACATATATACACATTTAAATAACTAAGTATTATTAATACAAGGAAAATCAAGTAATTCACAGAAGCTAGGGTCATAAAGATTAAACAGAAATAAAAGCAATAATTAATTAATTAATTAGAAATAATTTATAGGGCCTGGAGAGATAGCACAGCGGCGGAGAGATAACACAGCGGTGTTTGCCTTGCAAGCAGCTGATCCAGGACCAAAGGTGGTTGGTTCAAATCCCGGTGTCCCATATGGTCCCCTGTGCCTGCCAGGAGCTATTTCTGAGCAGACAGCCAGGAGTAATCCCTGAGCATCGCCAGGTGTGGCCCGAAAACAAAACAAAAATAATAATAATTTATAGAGACAAATATATCAAAATCTAAATAACATGTAAATATACCTATATAGAGAAAGATTAAAGCCATGCAGGAATCCCACCTGCAATCCCACAGTGAAGTTTCTATATACTCTTTGAAAAATCTTCACTATAGAAAAATCTTGTGGCCAATGCTGTATTGGTTGTAAAAGTGAAATTCATCTTTATACCCACGGATCTTCAGGCCAAACTTTACTAAAGATTGGATACTGAAGTTCACAAGTTCTAAGACTTAGCTTGCTGAGTCTGAAATTGTTTGGGAAGTAGTTAAGGGGAAAAGGTAGGGCAAGAGTTGACTCACAGTTGCATAATATGACCCCAGGGGAAAGTGAGGATGACATTTACTACAGTGCAGAAAATGAAAGTTAATTTGTGTTTTCAGAAGTAATGAATGAATGATTGTTTTGGAGTTTTGGTGCTTTTGATCTCACTAAAATAGTAACAGTTATTAATAATCTAAAAATGAGTTTTTCCTAAAAGCAATGACTTTTACTGGGCCAGAGAAATAGCACAATGGTAGAGTGTTTGCTTTGTACAAGGTCGAACCAGGACAGGTGCGGGTTCGATTCCCGGCATCCCATATGGTCCCTCAACTCTGCCAGGAGCGATTTCTGAGAGAAGAACCAAGGGTATAATATTTTTCTTTGATAGAATTTATTCTATAAAAGTAACTGAGAGAGAGAGAGAGAGGGAGGGAGGGAGAGAGAGGGGGGAGAGAGAGAGTGAGGGAGATAGAGAGAGGGAGAGAGAGAGAGAGAGAGAGAGAGAGAGAGAGAGAGAGAGAGAGAGAGAGAGAGAAGAAAAATGTCTGCCACAGAGGCAGGCAAGAGAGAGATTGAGGTAAGGGTGAAAGAAAACTATGAACATCAATAATAGGAAATGTGCTCTGATGAAGTGTGTTGTATATTGTTTGACTGAAATTCAATCATGAACAACTTTGTAATTGTGAAAAAAACTGTATTAAGAACAACCTTGTTAACATAGTGTTTAAATAAAGTAATTTACAAAAAGTGGCTGATCAAATTGTTCTTTAAAAATTATGCATTATTTGAAATCCGCGAAAGTACACCGGCCCAGTGGGGCTCAGCTGTGAAAGACTGTGAGTGTGACCTGTCTATGTCTGTCTACTGTCCTCTTGCGTGAAACTCTTGCGAGTGGGGCAAAAAGAGCCTCCAGAAACCTCGCTCGCCCAGACGCCATTTTCAGGGAGGGACTTCAGAGCATAAAAGCCGGCTATCCTTTGCAAAAGCTGGCTCCCTGTGTGTGACACCAGGCGGGGAAAATCCGCGAAAGTACACCGGCCCAGTGGGGCTCAGCTGTGAAAGACTGTGAGTGTGACCTGTCTATGTCTGTCTACTGTCCTCTTGCGTGAAACTCTTGCGAGTGGGGCAAAAAGAGCCTCCAGAAACCTCGCTCGCCCAGACGCCATTTTCAGGGAGGGACTTCAGAGCATAAAAACCGGCTATCCTTTGCAAAAGCTGGCTCCCTGTGTGTGACACCAGGCGGGGAAAATCCGCGAAAGTACACCGGCCCAGTGGGGCTCAGCTGTGAAAGACTGTGAGTGTGACCTGTCTATGTCTGTCTACTGTCCTCTTGCGTGAAACTCTTGCGAGTGGGGCAAAAAGAGGCTCAGAGGAGCACGGCCGCTCCGCTTCGCTACGCGGCCGTGCACTCTTTCTAAGGAAAGAACTCCATTGCAACAAGAAGGAAAAATCACACTAAGAACGGCGCTATATCACAGAAGCAAACATTTCTCTCTGGACTGTCTTCTCTGTTACATGCTCGGGCCTAAGATTTGACCCAGTGTGAGGCTTCATCCACGGAGGACTCCCCTCCCTTAGAGGCAAGTCAGCCCATCCAGAAAGGGAGGAGCCAGAGGAGTGTGCTGCCTACATCATATAGACAATGAATACCACTACAACACGTAGAAAAACCCACAATACAAATGTGACAATGGGGAAACAGCGCAGGCCAGCATCAGACATAGAGAATGAAGATGACAATTCTGAGGACCAGATAATGACTGAACAACTAATCAACCTCTCAGATAAGGACTTTAGACTAGCAATATGGAAGGTGCTCAACAGACTCCAAGAAACCATGGATCGAGTTGAACAGAACACTAATAAGAACCAAGAAAATATGAAGGCAGAAATGACAAAACTCCAAACTGAAATAACATGTCAACTAACAGGCCTGAAAAACTCAGTAAACGAAGTGAATGACAAAATGGATAAGCTCTGGGACAGGGTATCAGAAGCTGAGAATAGACTTGGTGCTGTGGAAGATGAGATACATAACAATTCCATACAGCAGGAGAGATTGGACAAAAAACTTAAAGCAAATGAGCAGACAATGGAAAAATTAGTCAAAGAATGGGAACAGACGAAAATAGAAGTCTATGATAAGATCAACAGAAACAACTTAAGAATCATTGGAGTCCCAGAGACCCAGGAAGAAAATTTCCAGGAAGAATCAATGGTCAAGAACATCATTAAAGAGAAACTTCCAGAGCTAAAGAATATATGTGATCAAATCCTGCATGCCCGAAGAGTACCAACCAAAAGAGACCCCAGAAAAACCACCCCAAGACACATCCTAGTCACAATGACAAATCCCACAGATAGAGACAGAATTCTGAAAACAGCAAGATCAAAAGGGGAAATCATGTTCAAGCAAGCTTCCCTGAGATTTACAGCAGACCTGTCACCAGAAACGCTCAATGCCAGAAAGCAGTGGTGGGATATTGTGACAAGACTGAATGAAATGAATGCTTCACCCAGAATACTATACCCAGCAAAACTCACTTTCCGGTTTGATGGAAGAATACATGGTTTCACAGACAAAAAACAGCTCAGAAACTTCACAGACACAAAACCAGTCTTAAGAGAAAAACTGAAAGACCTAATCTAAGACAAGACTACCCAAAAGACACACCAAATTTTGAAATAAAGATGGCGTTAAATCCCAGGACAATTCTTTCTCTCAACGTCAATGGACTAAATGCACCAGTTAAGAGACACAGAGTGGCTAAATGGATCAAAAAACTCAATCCAACCTTCTGCTGCCTACAAGAAACGCACCTGAATAGTCAGAACAAACATAGACTCAAAATAAAAGGCTGGAGAAAAGTTATCCAAGCTAACAACACCCATAAAAAAGCTGGAGTGGCCATACTAATATCAGATAATGCAAACTTTATACTCAGGAAGGTTGTAAGGGACAAAGACGGACATTTTATATTAATCAAGGGGTACGTAGAGCAGGAAGAATTCACTCTCCTAAACATATATGCACCGAATGAGGGGCCAGCAAAATATTTAATACAACTGCTGACAAATCTGAAAAATAATATCAACAACAACACAATAATTGTGGGGGACCTAAACACGGCTTTGTCAACACTGGACAGGTCAACCAGACTGAAACCCAACAAGAATATACTAGACCTGAGGAGAGAAATGGAAGAAAGAGGCCTAGTGGATATATATAGGACACTCCATCCCCAGAAACCTGGATACACATTCTTCTCCAATGTACATGGGACATTCTCCAGGATAGACTACATGCTGGCACATAAAACATACCTCCATAAGATCAAGAGGATAGAAATTTTGCAGACTACCTTCGCTGACCACAAGGCTCTGAAATTATTTGTGAACTCCAAAGGGACTCAGAAGAAACACTTTAACACCTGGAAGTTAAACAGCCTCATGCTCAATAACCAGTGGGTCCGAGATGAAATCAAGGAGGAAATAAAAAGGTTCCTGGAAACAAATGACAATAAAGACACAAACTCTCAGAACTTATGGGACACAGCAAAAGCAGTACTGAGAGGAAAATTTATAGCTTTGCAAGCACACATCAGGAAGGAAGAAGGAGCTTACCTGAGTAGCTTAATGACACAGCTAATAGAACTAGAAAATGCTCAACAAAAGGACCCAAGAACAGGAAGACAGAAGGAAATAACAAAGCTGAGAGCAGAAATCAACGAAGTGGAAACTCAAAAAACAATCCGAAAGATCAACGAAAGCAGAAGTTGGTTCTTTGAAAAAATAAACAAGATTGATAGACCACTGGCAAACCTAACAAAGAAAGAGAGAGAGAGAAACTTGATAACTCGTATCAGGAATGAAAAAGGAGAGATCACTACTGATATGACAGAGATTCAAAGGGTAATCAGAAACTACTTTGAAAAACTCTACGCCACTAAAAATGAGAACCTGGAAGAAATGGATAAATTCTTGGACTCTTATAATCTTCCACGGTTGAAGGAAGAGGATGTAGCATATCTAAACACCCCCATCACCATTGATGAAATTAAAACAGTAATCAAATGTCTGCCGAAAAACAAAAGCCCAGGTCCAGATGGATTCACTAATGAATTCTATCAAACTTTCCAAGAGGAACTACTGCCAATCTTGGCAAGACTCTTTCATGAAATTGAACAAACAGAAACACTTCCAAATAGCTTTTATGAAGCCAACATCACCTTGATACCTAAACCAGACAGAGACGCTACCAAAAAAGAAAATTACAGACCAATATCACTGATGAATGCAGATGCAAAGATCCTCAACAAAATCCTGGCAAATAGGATTCAATGCCTCATTAAGAAGATCATCCACTACGATCAAGTAGGTTTCATCCCAGGAATGCAAGGCTGGTTTAACATCCGTAAATCTATCAACATAATACACAACATCAATAACAAGAAAAATAAAAACCACATGATCATATCAATAGATGCAGAGAAAGCATTTGATAAGGTCCAACACCCATTCTTGATCAAAACTCTCAGCAAGATGGGAATGGAGGGAACCTTTCTCAATATAGTGAAGGCCATCTACCACAAGCCAGTGGCAAATATTATCCTCAATGGAGAAAAACTGAAAGCCTTCCCTCTAAATTCTGGCACAAGACAAGGCTGTCCTCTCTCACCACTCCTATTCAACATAGCACTGGAAGTACTTGCTATAGCGATTAGGCAAGAAAAGGATATCAAGGGAATCCAGATAGGAAAGGAAGAAGTCAAGCTCTCACTGTTTGCAGATGACATGATACTCTACTTAGAAAACCCTAAAGACTCTATCAAAAAGCTTCTAGAAACAATAGACTCATATAGCAAGGTGGCAGGCTACAAAATTAACACACAAAAATCAATGGCCTTTCTATACACCAACAGTAATAAAGAAGAAATGGACATTAAGAAAACAACCCCATTCACAATAGTACCACACAAACTCAAATATCTTGGAATCAACTTGACTAAATATGTGAAGGACCTATACAAAGAAAACTATAAAACTCTGCTCCAAGAAATAAGAGAGGACACACGGAAATGGAAACACATACCCTGCTCATGGATTGGCAGGATTAACATCATCAAAATGTCAATACTCCCCAAGGCATTATACAGATTTAATGCCATCCCTCTAAAGATACCCATGACATTCTTCAAAGAAGTGGATCAGACACTTTTGAAATTCATTTGGAACAATAAACACCCTCGAATAGCTAAAGCAATCATTGGGAAAAAGAATATGGGAGGAATTACTTTTCCCAACTTTAAACTGTACTACAAAGCAACAGTTATCAAAACAGCATGGTATTGGAATAAGGATAGGTCCTCAGATCAGTGGAATAGGCTTGAATACTCAGAAAATGTTCCCCAGAGATACAACCATCTAATTTTTGATAAAGGAGCAGGAAATCCTAAATGGAGCAGGGAAAGCCTCTTCAACAAGTGGTGTTGGCACAATTGGATAGCCACTTGCAAAAAATTAAACTTAGACCCCCAGCTAACATCATGTACAAAGGTAAAATCCAAATGGATTAAAGACCTCGATATCAGCCCCAAAACCATAAGATATATAGAACAGCACATAGGCAAAACACTCCAGGACATTACAGGCATCTTCAAGGAGGAAACTGCACTCTCCAAGCAAGTGAAAGCAGAGATTAACAGATGGGAATATATTAAGCTGAGAAGCTTCTGCACCTCAAAGGAAATAGTGCCCAGGATACAAGAGCCACCCACTGAGTGGGAGAAACTATTCACCCAATACCCATCAGATAAGGGGCTAATCTCCAAAATATACAAGGCACTGACAGAACTTTACAAGAAAAAAACATCTAACCCCATCAAAAAATGGGGAGAAGAAATGAACAGACACTTTGACAAAGAAGAAATACGCATGGCCAAAAGACACATGAAAAAATGTTCCACATCACTAATCATCAGGGAGATGCAAATCAAAACAACGATGAGATACCACCTCACACCCCAGAGAATGGCACACATCACAAAGAATGAGAATAAACAGTGTTGGCGGGGATGTGGAGAGAAAGGAACTCTTATCCACTGCTGGTGGGAATGCTGTCTAGTTCAACCTTTATGGAAAGCGATATGGAGATTCCTCCAAAAACTGGAAATCGAGCTCCCATACGATCCAGCTATACCACTCCTAGGAATATACCCTAGGAACACAAAAATACAATACAAAAACCCCTTCCTTACACCTATATTCATTGCAGCTCTATTTACCATAGCAAGACTCTGGAAACAACCAAGATGCCCTTCAACAGATGAATGGCTAAAGAAACTGTGGTACATATACACAATGGAATATTATGCAGCTGTCAGGAGAGATGAAGTCATGAAATTTTCCTATACATGGATGTACATGGAATCTATTATGCTGAGTGAAATAAGTCAGAGAGAGAGAGAAAAACGCAGAATGGTCTCACTCATCTATGGGTTTTAAGAAAAATGAAAGACACCCTTGTAATAATAATTTTCAGACACAAAAGAGAAAAGAGCTGGAAGTTCCAGCTCACCTCAGGAAGCTCACCACAAAGAGTGATGAGTTTAGTTAGAGAAATAACTACATTTTGAACTGTCCTAATATTGAGAATGTATGAGGGAAATGTAGAGCCTGTTTAGGGTACAGGCGGGGGTTGGGTGGGGAGGAGGGTGATTTGGGACTTGGGTGATGGGAATGTTGCACTGGTGATGGGTGGTGTTCCTTTTATGACTGAAACCCAAACACAATCATGTATGTAATCAAGGTGTTTAAATAAAAAAAAAATTAAAAAAAAATAAAAAAAAAAAAAAAAAAAAAAACCCAAAAAAACAAAAAACAAAAAAAAAAAAAAAAAAAAAAAAAAAAATTATGCATTATTTGTAATCAGTCATATTTTAAAATTTAACACGCTAGTACCATAGAGTATAAAAACAGTTACCATGTATATTAATTAAAATATCCTGCTATATTAAGAAAAATAAATATTTATTAAGAAATGGGGTATTGGGCCCCTGAGAGATAGCACAGCGGCATTTGCCTTGCAAGCAGCCGATCCAGGACCAAAGGTGGTTGGTTTGAATCCCGGTGTCCCATATGGTCCCCCATGCCTGCCAGGAGCTATTTCTGAGCAGATAGCCAGGAGTAACCCCTGAGCACCGCCGGGTGTGGCCTAAAAAAAAAAAAAAAGAAGAAGAAAAGAAAAGAAAAAAGAAATGGGATATTGTTAACAAATGTAAATATGCACTTTAAATGTATCAGATTTCCTTTATATCTGATGACTATCTCTTTTTGTTCTAAACACATATGTATCCTAACATATACATAAAATCTAATATAATTATTTTTATGTCTTCAATAAGGGCATAAATGATAAGATCCATCAACCTAGAATATTGAAAATAATATATGGTAGATTACATAAAAAGCCAACCTTTAATATATCATTAAAACTTCAGTAAAAGTAATACTGGTGGGAAAGGGCGTGGTTATATGGGATAAGAAAAAACTTCTTTTATTTTATATTCAATTTCTCTCTGATTCTAAAACTTCTCTAAAGATAAAGTTTATTTTAAAAATACACTTAAAATGCTGCTGAAGGGGTCAGAGTGGTAGCACAGCAGTAGGGTGTTTGCCTTGCATGCAAACAACCAGGGATGGACCCAGTTTCAATTCTCAGTATCCTATATGGTCCCCTGAGCCTGCCAAGAGCAATTTCTGAATCAAGAGCCAGGAGTAACTCTGAGCACCACTAATGTGGCCCCAAAACCAAAAAATAAAAATAAAAAAATAAATGCTGCTGAACTTCAAAATATAAACTTGGGTCATATAATTAATAATATCTGTTTCTTAGATCTCTATTACTCTTCCCTGATTACCTGAAGGAAACAGCATTACTTATACATTGTAAAGAATTTCCAGACTGTTAAAAGCATGCTACACTTTTTGAAATAAAAAAGATGCATGAAATCTGCAAAACAGACATAAATGTTTCAACAAAATGAGGAAAGACATCATAATTCCTTCAACATAACTAGTGACTTTTTTAACAGTGCACAATCAGAGTAAAATTTAGAGAATTTACTCAGAAGTAAGTAGAATTACTTTTAACTGTTATACTATTGATAAAGTTGAGGCATAAAAAAACTTATGAGTAAGTGAAATACAATAAGAAAGTTGAGAATTTTAGTGACCAGATTCAAATGCACTGCCTCAAAGTTTGTACATTTAAGAACTGTGTATAGATACTGTTATCATAAGCAAATAACACACATCAAAAAATAATCTGATCATTTTAAAAATATACTTGAACATTTTAAATGAACATTACTGATAACCTATGTTATTGGGGAAATGCTAAAATAAATATTCCAATAAATTCTCCAAAATAATTTCAAAAATAGCAACTTTTACAGATTATTTTCAGCAGCAATGATCTAAATTTTTTATAATTTGATTGTATTTTAAGCAACTTTGGACAGGAGATGATTTTTTTAACAAGCTTATCTCTCTCCTGTCAAATATATATCAATTAATTAAATGGAAGTAATCTATGTTCGTCTAGATCTGGCTGCTAAAATATTCCCTGAACAGTAAACTCAGCTCCTCTAAGTTCAAGCATCAAAACAAATTTTGTATCTACTTTAACACATATACAACTTTGAACTAAAAAAGCCTATGCTCTGCAAATCAAGATTTCTTTAAAATTATCTCTTCAGCAAAATGGTATCCATGTGGTATCATTGTTGAAGAGGGATGAATAAAAAAATGGATATGTGTGACCCTGAAACATTTTTATAGAGGATGTTTGGTTAAGATTAGATTGCAACAAATGTTGTGTCTGCACATATTCCCTCAAGTGAAGAGTAGAGCGATTACACAGATAAGTAAAGCTAAAATTTCTCTTTTCTTTCAATTATATGGACATTTTGAACAATATGCTTTCCTCAGCTTAAAATATTTGGCAATTGCTGACCTTTGTCTCTTTATATCTCTTTTAAGCCTTCCATTTGAAGAATAATAAAAGAGGAACAATTCAAAACTCATAGAAACATATAATAGCATGGAACACCTATTTTTACTAGCCTCTGTCTGCCTTTGCCTCCAGTTGGTACATTTCTGTATTTAACCTTTACATAATATGTTTTGTAATAATAACTGGCTCACAAATGGGGGCTAGAAAGTTGTAAAAGGTATGTTTGGTTAAAGATAGTAGCATGCAGCTTTAGAGAGACTATTGGAAGTTTGGCAATGACTTTCCAAAGTTCAGGTAATCTTCCATTATTCCCTAAATGCTGAGCTTTTCTGCTCAAGTGAAAATACCTTGAATACCATGAAAGCAGTTCTAAATAAATACAGTGGACTTAATAATTAAAAAAAAATCGTTCCATCAGAATTGATACAAAATTTAATAAATTGATATATTTCATATTAGATATATAACATTGGAATAGTAAAAACTAAAGTATCTCCAACTTAGAAGTCCAGATAGGGTTAGCTAAGTAAAATGTGTCATAAGAAGTAATAAAGTTTGCTGTATGCATCACTGTAATCCAATGAAACCCACTCTAGTGCCTTACACTTAACACTTGCAAAATGAAGAATTAAATACCATTCAGATGAGCTGCAGTTGAGAAGGGATGAATGAAAATGGTAGATTATAAAGTAATAGGGCCAGAAATATCATCCATAAAATGAATATTAAAGACTTCAATGACAGATTAATAATTGTAAAACATTTAATTTACAGAATAAAGAGATTTTAATGATTTGGAATAAGAAGAAATATAAATTGAATTACTTTTACAAAAAAAAATTCTGGCATTGGGACCAGAGTGTTTTTACAGTTGGGTACGGTACTTGAATTGTGGTTTATCTGGGTTTGATGCCCAGCACCCCATCTGGTCCCTGAGTCCACCAAAAGTACATAAAAAGAGTGAAAACTGAAACACTACAAGGTATAGCCCAAAACAGAAACAAGAAAGAAGTGAAACATCATGGACATTTTGGTGGTGGTGGTGATGTACAGTAACATTTTTATCATTTACTACAAACCACATTATAAAAACTATAATAATTTATTAATTCTGGTTAAGACTAGGATTAATTGTATACATAAGTTTAATGGAAAAACTGTCTAAAGAATAATACAAGAAAAATAAAATGAACATCTAAAGCAAGAAAAGTATTATATCTTTGGAGAAAAAAAGGAAATTTAAGACATTTGACAGAGGTTACTAAGCAAAAAATAGTTATGAAAGTGATTAAAGCAAAGAAAACTCAAATGTAGAGGCTTGTATGATTAATCTACATAAAAATTCTGATAATAAGTGTAGTTCAGTCATAGACTATATTACTGACATGTATGAAGCGTCTAATTCAATGTCTAGTACCGCACATACACACAAGAAAGAATGAATGCATAATAAGAACTGATTAAATTTTTATATTGTTTCTGAGAAACCTACTAGAGATATAAAAATAAAAATAACATATTGATGATGATGGTGACACTAGCCAAATTTTATTCAAAGAACCAAATTATCTACATTGTAATTTTCTTCTGAAAGACTAAAAAAATTGTTATAAAAAGTTTTTATATTGATAACCAACTAATTTGTACTTAGAAAGACAACCTTAGTTACCACATATTTGAATGCAATTATTATTTTATTATTTTGAAAATGTACCTGGCTGAGAGATAGCATGGAGGTAAGAAGTTTGCCTTTCATACAGAAGGTCAGTGGTTTGAATCCGGCATCCCATATGGTCCCCCGAGACTGCCATAAGCGATTTCTGAGCATAGAGCCAGGAGCACCCCAGAGCACTGCCAGGTGTGACCCAAAAACCAAAAACAAACAAACAAACAAAAAAAGATGTACCTGGCTATTCTCAGGGGTTACTCCTAGTGCTGAACTCAGGAATTACTACTGGTGATGTTCAGAGGACCATATGTGACGCCAAGAATTGAACCAGGTCAGACATTGCAAGACAAGAAACCTACCCTCCGTTCTATCACTTTGGCCCTGAATTGTGTCATGCATTTATGACATACTATTTGCCTATAGTTTGTTGACTATCCTTTAATTAAAAAATTTTCAACTTGAAAAATATATTATAAAATGATGAGAAAGAATGGGAAGGCATTTTTAAGTAATACATTAGTTGAAGAGTAAAACTGGGGACAAATATTTTAAACAGTTCCAAGAATTTACAGAATGAACAAAAAGTCTGTTTATCATATAAGAATGAAGCACCATGTTCTACAGTAAGAATGAAAGAAAAGATGAAGAAAGGAGAATGGAGGAGAAAAAGTAGAGGGAGGATAAAGGCGAAAAGAACAAAAGGAAATAGAGTTAAAAAAAATTACAGAGGAAGTACTAGCTTCGGCAGCACATATACTAAAATTGGAATGATAGAAGATTAGCATGGTCCCTGTGCAAGGATGACATGCAAATTCATGAAGCACTCGATATTAAAAAAAATTACAGAGGAAGAGAAGAGAAAGAAATCATCTAAATGACCAGCATTTTGTTTTAGCAAGCACTGTATCCAATTTTATTCTACCTATTTATTTTAAAGTTCACTCAATATGAAACAAGTACTTGCAAGATGTTCTCCTCATCTTCAGCTATCTTTAAGAAGCTCAAGGAAAAGCTCACAGATAACAAAGAATATGAATCACACCCATTGATAAACAATTAAGTGGTTTACGTTTAATTCAGGCATGAATTTACTTAATCAATTTGATTAATTAGAAGTATTTCACCAAAGGCTGCTCATTTCTGAATCAGAGTTAATACAAAGCTATTTAAACATGGTGTTTTGATTATTTATAAAACAGATGCTTATTGTAGTGTGAGCATAGTTTAAATCATTTTCTAATAATACATAATTTAGAGAGCCTTGCCAAAATTAAAGGATTCAGCTTAGTATCTTTTAGTCTTCTACCTCACAAGACATAACCTAGTTAATAATTCAACCATTTATTTATTAGATTCTTGTGTGTATATCTAAGGTTATCAAGGGCTACTTTCACTTGGTGCTCAGGATACCTACTCCTGGTAGTCCTCTTTGGATAAGAGAACCAGTAGTGAACCTCGGCCTCCTGTATGCAAGGCATGTACTCAAGTCCTTTAAGCTCTTCTGACCTTGAAAATTTATTTTATATATTCATTAATATACATACATTAAAAATAGTTACTGAGAACTTCCTATCCATATCAACTCCTGGTTACTAAACAACTTCAGAAAAATTCATAACATCACTGTGTAAAATAAATGTATAATTTCATAATTATGGAAATTATCAAGGCTTGCATTCTAAAATTTCTCTGATTGGGGGTCCATTACCTATATATTCATTTATTGAAACAGCACTTGATATTACTTCCCATAAACATACCAATGATACCTAAGATCATTTAATTAAGCACAGCACATAAAGTTGATATACTGGCAGAGTAACTGAAAAAGCTCTCCCTCTTCAACAATAACAATTTGGCATCCATATATAGACAAAAGTGTTCATATGGGAGTTATGGGATCCAGATACCATATTGAAAAAACCTGGACAAAAATAAGGAGACTAAAAATAAGGAGACTATTTTAAGAAGGCAGCTGACTCATGAACATGCTCCCCAAACTATAGGACTGGAGTGACTTTGTAATTCCAAAGGCATAGTCAAAGCTCATTTGGCTTTACTTTTGTCATCAGCACCATATGCCAAAGAGTCCAGGAGGAATAATGTCCACTCAAGTGTCACGTATCCTGTAAGAAACAAACAGATCATGGTCCTGGCTCTGGACCCCAAGTCATCCATGAAGTCACTTCAGCCTTTTTAAGCCATGATTCAGAAACCTGGGTGGTGGGGCTATGAATTAGGCAGTGTCCACAGACAAGACAGACTTTGTGGAAGTCTAAGAGTAAACCAAAGACATTTCAGTAAAGTAATGAAATCTAAAGTCAACTTCCGTACATGAACAAAAGATATTACATATATGTGGGTTACAATAATTAATATTCTTAAATATACGTAACATATATGCACATTGATCAGGTACAATATCAAAAGTCCAGTGGAATATTTTACAAAATAGAAAAGCAATATTCAATACATATGAAATCTCCAAAATCTCCAAAAGTAAATGAAATATTGATTAAAAAATCAAAATGGAAAATAACACAATATTTATTCAAATTTTATTTAAAATATTATTTAAGTAATCAAAAATATATGAGCATAAAAATAGAAAAATAAATTGAACAATGTTGTAATGATTTTCTGATATATGGTCAACCAACATTTGACAAAGGAACCAAGAATGACTAGTTGTACAAGAAAAAATTGTCTTTTCAATAAATGAAGCTAATTTATTAAAAGAAAAGATCACAATGCTGAAAAATTGTATACATTTTTTAGGGGGAAGACCCATATTTTCAGACCATTTAACTCAAGTTTACTCATTAGCAAATGTGATCCCATCCAATCTATGCTTTCAAGTCTACTCTGATAATAGTTGCTTCTTTCTCTGTAGATGAGAAGAGGAAAGGAAAAGTCTTACAAACTCTATTGTTGTACATTACACATTATTTCAGTCTATTTTCATCTCAGCCTAATTATTTTATAGACATGAAAGTTGTAGGCACAATAAGTATCAAACAAAATTCTTTCATATTAAAAAGTTACAAAGCTAGTTACACATCAAATTCTGATTCGATGTTCTGCTTGTCTTTTATTTATTGAATTATATTGTCCTATATGGAAATAACTACCAATGTCAAAAATACATTAAGATTTTAGCTTGCTTGGTTT
Source organism: Suncus etruscus (assembly GCF_024139225.1). NCBI lineage: Eukaryota > Metazoa > Chordata > Mammalia > Eulipotyphla > Soricidae > Suncus > Suncus etruscus. The sequence continues at coordinate 135,010,547 of NC_064851.1, forward strand.
CTGCACAAGAGTGCAGCTTGATTTCCATGAGTCTGATAAAAGTGTACTTTCAGAAAAATAACTTTTTCTTCTGAACATTTGCTCTGACTACCGAAAGTGACCTCATAATTCTAGCATATAATTTATAGTCCTGATTTAAAAAATAATTTCTTTTTTTGAAACAAGGCTGAACATTAATAATATAAATAAATATGATTTTAAAATATGCTATAACCATAAGCAGTAGAATTAGGAAATAGAACAATAAAGTAAAATTAGAGAAATTAAAGAAAACAGCATAAGATGTTTTCTATAGATAATAAAATTTTGACGTTCATTTTGCAGTCGATCAATGAAAATGTCAACTCACTGAAAGTCAAAATTAGAATTATTTATGGTATCTATTTCCACTTGAAAAAAATTTCAAGTGCACTCAATAGATACAAATAAGTGAAAACGAAGCAGTCATTTAAGAGCTATCAGATGAAAAACGTAGGTAACCTTCAAAATAAACAAATCCAATTATTACATAGTTATCCCTGGCTCTAGGGGTCACTTCTGGCAGGACTCAGGAGAACTTTAATGAAGAGTGAGGATTGTGGGTGGAACCCAGGTATGCCACTTGCAAAACGAACAACCTATCTGCTGTACTATCGCCCTGGCCCCTAAAGATATTTATTTTTGTGAAAGGTAACCAAGATGAGGGGGCTCCCCAAGTTACCAGTGGGGACACTGGAACCAGGAGGCCGAGGTGTTCCCATCACAGTCCCCTGTGGGCAACCCCACAGTGGTTTGCTCCGATGGAATTTGGAGCCTTATGGCCTTATGGCTGCGACTGTCAGGAGGCCTTGCGCCATGGCAGCAGAGAGGTTGGTGGCGTTTCTGTATGTGTGCGCAGTCCTGGTGACTGCGCCTTTGAGCCTCAAGATATCAGATCCAGATCTCTATGGGTCCCCACTGCAGTGGGTGACCTCAGTTATTCTTTGGGGAATGGTCCTTGTTCTCCTCTTTTGGTGGCGAAAACTGAAGTGGCTCACTGTGAGAATAGAGAGGAAAATCTCCGAAGATCGCAGGGCCTTGGAGGAGAATGAAAAACTGCGTGAAAGATCACGGCAGATTGTGAAAGAGTATGAAGACACCGAGGACTCTTTATTAGCTGCTCTCCTTGAGAAGGAGATCCTTGAGGATCGCTTTGATGCAGTTGGCAAAGAGTTGGACTTCTTGTTGTGGTTGCGTGGCTCTGCAGAGAGTGAAGTGAAGGGCGGGGAGGCTACATCTTCCCAAGGAGGCGAAGACCAGAGCAAGATACCTGACAGCGTGATGACCCCGAGCAAGCCAGGCCAAGGCTTCCAGTTGGATGCAGATGAAGTCAAACGTCGACTGGAAATCGATGCGGTTATAAAGGCGAACACCACTGGACGAGTTTGGAGAAGCAACCATGAGGAGCTCTTACTCAAACAAATCAGGGCTGGCGATTGCTGCGTCTAAAAGTTGAGGTAAATTGAGGGGAAACTGAGGACTGAAGACCGTCTTGGAGGATGTGTGGGCGTGGCAATGTGGGTGGAGTCAACAGGGCACAGGAGCCACTCAAAATCAGGTGCTCATTCAACCAACCTCCTTGGCTTCCATCGCTACTGATTTAGAAACTTTGTTTGCTTTGACCATGAACTTTTTGGCAGACAGTTACCAGGGCGACCTAATTCTAGCCCACAAAAACCAATTTTACCCCCTCTCAAATAAAATGTTTATTAGTCATTGTAAGAGAAGTAAATGCAGTGATTTCAATCGACTTTAAAATAATTATTATTCTAGTGTGTGCCTTGGTAATATTCATTTAATAAAATGTAGAATAATAAAAGACCCCTTTGCTTCATAGAAAACTTCCCAGAAACTGCAGGAGTGACCTCCATGAAACACTGGATATAACCCGAAGAGTTTGAAGAAGAGTGAAAATCATCAGTGTGCAGGGGTCCTCAAACTTTTTAAACAGGGGGCCAGTTCACTGTCCTTCAGACTGTTGGAGGGCCAGATTATAGTAAAAACAAAAATTATGAACAAATTTCTATGCACACTCCATATATCTTATTTAGAAGTGAAGAAACAAAATGGGAATAAATATAATATGTGGCCCGCAGGCCGTAGTTTGAGGACCATTGGTGTAGAGTGTTATTTGATTTGCATATGTTGAAGGGATTCCTTGCTTACATTCCTGGAATCCTTCCTGCTTGATGACTTGTGAGTCTTTTTAGATAATGCTGAATACAGTTAACTAAGGTCTTATTTTGGAATTGTTACATTGCTGTTCACCAGGAATATTTGCTTGCAGTTTCATGGTGATGTCCTTATCCCTTTGGTCTAATGTTTTTAATGAGGAAGGCCACACTAAGAGTGTGTGTGTGTGTGTGTGTGTGTGTGTGTGTATGTGTGTGTGCGCACGCGTGCGTGTGCAAAGTTCTCTCCCTTCCCAGCCCCTTTTCTTTGATGAGCTGTACTTGAGAAGGTTAGTTAAGAGGTAATTTGGAAGGTTTGGTTGAACTTACTTGTAACTATCTGGTCCTGTGATTTCTTCCCTCCTCCCCCAATTGGGAAAGAATGTTGATTATTCTTTCATTCTCTTTCAGTTTTAGGTGGTTGCAAAATTATGAGAATACTCATTATTCTCTAGTTTCTCAATTTAGTCGCACCTATCTGTGACTGAAATATTTTTATAGTACTACTTATATCTACAGAGTGTTGTAATCTCCCCTTTTAGGTTGAATTAAAGTTTATTGCTCAAACATCCCACTTAATGCTTCGTTTGCTGTAACACATATTCTCATGGCTTCATTCATGTTCAGCTCGGGACTTTTATTTTTCATTTCGTTGTTGACCCAGTGGTTATATTGAGTAGCATGTTGCTACTCTTTAAATATTTGATGTTTTTTACTTTATTTTTATGCTTTGACTTTTTGCATTTTAATGATTCTGTTATATTTTTTTGCCATTTACAGATAGACTTTATTTTCTTTCAAGTACTATATAACAAAATTGATCACATTATCACATCAGTGAAACTTTGTATTATCTTGTGAATGTAAAATATTCTGTTTAAATAAAATAATAATTTTCATAATTAGAAAAGAATATACAAGAAAAATGGGGGTCTATAGCTAAGGAAAGCTCATCTACAGACAAGAAGTTCACTTAATGCCACAGAGTAAACTGTTTTTCATAACACTATAGTATCTACATTCTAAATTATTAGAAATATTTATAGTAAAAACTGCACAACTCCAAAAAATGACTGACAATATTTTTAATATTTGATTAACAAATAAAATAAAAGAACTTATTTGTTTGTTTTTATTTGGACCACACCCATTTGATGCTCAGGGGTTAGTCCTGGCTAAGTGCTCAGAAATTGCCCCTGGCTTGGAGAGGACCATATGGGATGCCTGGGGATAGAATCGCTGTCCTTCCTTGGCTAGCGCTTGCAAGGCAGACACCTCTAGAGCTGCCTCGTCGGCCCCAGAACTTGTAACTTCTAATGAATATTTTTGAATTATCACAATAACTTAATTTAATATATTTCCAAATTATTTATGAAGGCAAAAGTTCTCTCAGAATAGTGTTCATATTCTTTATTGGGGTGGAGAGTTATAATAATCCTTATTCTAGTATATGTTCTCTAGTCTTTGGCAGAAGCTTTTCCCATATATAAATTTATATAAATTTATATATAAATTTCTTCATTCTACATATTGACAGAATGTGGATTTGTCAACAATATTAGTTGTTTAACTTCTAATCCATGTAATCCAAAATTGCTGAGGTGTTCGATATTTTAATTGCTCATACTCATGGTACAGTATAAGTAAAAGATAGAGCCACCTCAGGTGAGAACAATGACAGAAGAGACTTGTCTTTACAAATCTACGTTTTCTTATTTTTTAATATTTTATTTAAACATCTTGTTTACAAACATGACTGTGGTTGGGTTTCAGTCATGTAAAGAACAACCCCCATCACCAGTGCAACATAACATTCCCATCATCAGTGTCCCAAATCTCCCTCCTTTCCACACAATCCCTGCCTGTACACTAAACATGCTTTCTATTTCCCACATACGTTCTCATTGCTAGTATTTCTCAATGTAGTTATTTCTCTAACAACACTCATCACTCTTTGTGGTGAGCTTCATGACGTGAGTTGGAACTTCCAGCCGTCCTCTCTTTCATCTCTGAAAATTATTATTGGAAGAATGTCTGTCATTTTTCTTAAAGCCCATGGATGAGTGAGACCATTCTCCGTCTTTCTCTCTCTCTCTCTTAGTTAACTCTGCATAGTAGATTACATGTACATCCAAGTATAGGAAAATTTCATGACTTCATCTCTCCTGACGGCTGCATAATATTCCATTGTGTATATGTACCACAGTTTCTTTAGCCATTCATCTGTTGAAGGGCATCTTGGTTGTTTCCAGAATCTGGCTATGATAAAGAGTGCTGCAATAAATATAGGTGTGGGGAAGGAATTTTTGCATTGTATTTTTGTGCTCCTCGGTTATATTCCTAGGAATGGTATAGCTGGATCATATGCATGCTCAATTTCCAGTTTTTGGATAAATCTCCATATCACTTTCCATAAAGGTTGAAGTACATGACATTCCCACCAGCAGTGGATAAGAATTCCTTTCTCTACACATCCCAGCCAACATTGCTTGTTCTCATTCTTTGTGATGTGTGCCAATCTCTGTGGTGAGAGGTGGTACCTCATCGTTGTTTTGATTTGCATCTCCCTGATGAATAGTGATGTGGATTATATTTTCATGTGCCTTTTGGCCATTTGTATTTCTTCTTTGACAAAGTGTGTGTCCATTTCTTCTCCCCATTTTTTGATGGGATTAGAAGTTTTTCTCTTGTAAGTTCTGTCAGTGCCCTGTATATTTTGAATATTAGCCCCTTATCTGATGAGTATTGGGTGAATAGTTTCTCCCACTCAGTGGGGGGCTCTTGTATCCTGGGAGCTATTTCTTTTGAGGTGCAGAAGCTTCTCAGTTTAATATATTCCCATCTGTTAATCTCTGCTTTCACTTGCTTGGAGAGTGCAGTTTCCTCTTTGAAGATGCCTGTAGTCTCAATGTCCTGGAGTGTTTTTCCTATGTGTTGCTCTATATACCTTATGGTAGCAAGTCTGATATCGATGTCTTTAATACATTTGGATTTTACCTTCATACATGATGTTAGCTGGGGGTCTAAGGTTAACTTTTTGCAAGGGTCTAGCCCGTTGTGCCAACACCAGTTGTTGAAGAGGCTTTCTTTGCTTCATTTAGGATTTCCTGCTCCTTTATCAAAAATTAGGTGATTGTATGTCTGGGGAATATTCTCTGAGTACTCAAGCCTATTCCACTGATCTGAAGGTCTACCTTTATTCCAATACCATGCTGTTTTGATAACTATTGCTTTGTATAAAGTATAAAATTGGATAAAGTAATTCCTCCCATATTTTTCCCCAATGATTGCTTTAGCTATTCTAGGGTGTTTATTGTTCCAAATAAATTTCAAAAGTGTTTGGTCTACTTCTTTGAAGAATGTCATGGGTATCTTTAGAGGGATTGATTAAATCTATACAATGCTTTGTGGAGTATTGCCATTTTAATGATGTTAATCCTGCCAATCCATAAGCAGGGTAAGTGTTTCCATTTCCATGTGTCCTCTCTATTTCTTGAAGCATAGTTTTATAGTTTTCTTTGTATAGATCTTTCACATCTTTAGTCAAGTTGATTCCAAGATATTTTGAGTTTTTGTGGCACTAATGTGAATTGGGTTGTTTTCTTAATGTCCATTTCTTTCCTATTATTATTGGTGTATAGAAAGGCCATTGATTTTTGTGTGTTCATTTTGTAGCCTGCCAACTTGCTATATGAGTTTATTGTTTCTACAAGCTTTTCAGTGGTTCTCAAACTATGGCCCGTGGGCCACATATTGTATTTGTATCTGTTTTGTTTCTTCATTGCAAAATAAGATATATGCAGAGTGCATAAGAATTTGTTCATAAGTTTTGTTTTTACTATAGTCAGACCCTCCAAGGGTCTGAGGGACAGGGAATTGGCCCCCTGTTTAAAAAGTTTGAGGACCCCTGTTTTAGGTAGATCTTTAGGGTTTTCTAAGTAGAGTATCATGTCATTTGCAAACAGCGAGAGCTTAACTTCTTCCTTTCCTATATGAATTCCCTTGATATCTTTTTTTTTTTTTTTTTGCCTAATCGCTATAGCAAGTACTTCCAGTGCTATGTAGAATAGGAGTGCTGAGAGAGAAGACAGCCTTGTTTTTGCCAGAATTTAGAGGGAAGGCTTTTAGTTTTTCTCCATTAAGGACAATATTTGCCACTGATTTGTGGTAGATGGCCTTAACTATATTGAGAAAGGGTCCTTTAGTTTCCAACTTGCTGAGAGTTTTGATCAAGATTGGATGTTGGACCTTATCAATTGCTCTCTCCATGTCTATTGATATGACCATGTGATTTTTATTTTTCTTCTTGATGATGTGTATTATGTTGATAGATTTATGGTTGTTAAACCATCCTTGCATTCTTGGGATTAAACCTGCTTGATCATAATGAATGATCTTCTTGATGAGGCCTTCCATTCTATTTTCAGGATTTTATTGAGGATCTTTGCTTCTGCGTTTATCAAGAATTTTGATCTGTATTTTTCTTTTTTGGCAGCATCTCTGTCTGGTTTGGGGATCAAGGTGATGTTGGCTTGATAAAAGCTATTTGGAAGTGTTCCTGTTTTTTCGATTTCATGAAAGAGTTCTGCCAGGATTGGTAGTAGTTCCTCTTGAAAGGTTTGAAAGAATTCATTAGTAAATTCATCTGGGCCTGGGTTTTTGGTTTTGGGCAGACATTTGATTACCGTTGTAATTTCCTCAACAGTGAAGGGGGTGTTTAAAGATGCTACATCCTCCTTATTCAACCATGGAAGTTTATAAGAGTGAAGAATTTATCTATTTCTTTCAAGTTCTAGTGGCATAGAGTTTCTCAAAGTAGTTTCTTATTACCCTTTGAATCTTTGCAATATCAGTAGTGAACTCCCATTTTTCATTTCTAATATGAGTTATCAAGTTTCTTTCTCTCTTTTTTTGTTAGATTTGTCAATGGTCTGTTAATCTTTTTTATTTTTTCAAAGAACCAACTTCTGCTTTTGTTGATATTTCAGATTGGTTTTTTTTTGGGGGGGGGGTTTCCACTTTATTGATTTCTGCTCTCAGCTTTGTTATTTCCTTTTGTCTTCCTAATTTGGATTCCTTTTGTTGAGCACTTTGTAATTCTATGAGCTGCATCATTAACGTATTCAGGTAGGGCTCTTCTGCCTTCCTGATATATGCTTGCAAATCTATAAATTGTCCTCTCAGTACTGCTTTTGCTGTGTCCCTTAGGTTCTGATAGTTTGTGTCTTTATTGTCATTTGTTTCCAGGAAAGTTTTGATTTCCTCTTTGATTTCATCTTGAACACACTGATTATTCAGTATTAGGCTGTTTAAATTCCAGGTATTAAAAGTTTTTCTTCTGTTTCCCTTTGCAGTTCACATATAATTTCAGGGCATTGTGGTCAGCGAAGTTAGCCTGCAAAATTTCTATCCTCTTGATATTATGGAGATATGTATTATGTGCCTGCATGTAGTCTATCCTGGAGAATGTCCCATGTGCATTAGAGAAGAATATATATCCAAGTTTCTGGGGGTGGAGTGTCCTATATATATCTACTAGGCCTCTTTCTTCCATTACTCTTTCCCAGTCTCGTATATTCTTGTTGGGTTTCAGTCTGGTTGACCTATCATGTATTGACAAAGCAATGTTGAAATCTCCAAAATTATTGTGTTCTTATTGATATTCTTTTTCAGATTTGTCAACAATTGTATTAAATATTTTGCTTTCCCCTCATTCGGTGCATATATGTTTAGGAGAGTGATTTCTTCCTGCTCCACCTATTCCTTAATTAATACAAAATGTCCATCTTTGTCCCTTACAACTTTTCTGAGTATAAAATTTGCATCATCTGATATTATTATGGCCACTTTTTTATGTGGGTTTGCTTGTATGATTTTTATCCACTTTGATTTTGAGTCTATGTTTGTTCTGACTATTCAGGTGTGTTTCTTGTAGGCAGCAGAAGGTTGGATTGAGTTTTTTTGACCCATTTAACTACTCTGTGTCTCTTAACTGGTGCACTTAGTCCATTGACATTGAGAGAAAGAATTGTCATGGAATTTAGTGCCTTATAGTGTCAAAGTTTGGTGTGCTGATTGGTCAATCTTGTCTTAAAGTAGATCTTTCAGTTTTTCTTTTAAGGCTGGTTTTGAGTCTGTAAAGTTTCTGAGCTGTTGTTTATCTGTGAAGTCATGTATTTTTCCTTCAAACCTGAAAGTGAGTTTTTTTCTGGGAGCAGTATTCTAGGTGAAGCATTTATCTCATTGAGTTTTGTGATTATGTCCCACCACTGCCTTCTGGCCTAGAGTGTTTCTGTAACATCTGCTGTAAATTTCAAGAATGATCGCTTGAATATAATTTTCCTTTTTGATCTTGCCGCTTTCAGAATTTTGTCTCTATCTTTGGGATTTGTCATTGTGGCTAGGATGTATCTTGGGGTGTTTTTTCTGGGGTCTCTTTTAGTTGGTACTCTTTGAGCATGCAGGATTTGGTCACATGTATTCTTTAGCTCTGGTAGTTTCTCTTTAATGAGGTTCTTGACCATTGATTGTAGCTGGAGATTTTCTTCATGGGTCTCTGGGACTCCAATGATTCTTAAATTGTTTCTGTTGAGCTTATCAATGATTTCTATTTTCATCTGTTCATATTCTTTGAGTAATTTTTCCATTGTATGATCATTTGCTTTAAGGCTTTTTTCCAATATCTTCTGCTGTATAGAGTTGTTATGCATCACATCTTCCAGCTCACTAGTTTGATCCTCAGCTTCTGTTACCCTGATGGAGAACTTATCCATAGGTCATTCATTTTGTCTACTGAGTTATTCAGATCTGTTATTTGACCCGTTATTTCAGTTTGGAATTTTCTGATTTCTGTCTTCATATATTCTTGGTTTTTATTAGTGTTCTGTTCAACTCGATCTATGCTTTCTTTGAGTTCTGTGAACATCCTTCATATTTCTTCTCTAAACTCCATATCTGAGAGACTGACTAGGTGGTTGCTGTCTTCACTTTCTATGCCTGGTGCTAGCCTGCATTGTTTAACCATTGTCATAGGTGTATTGTCGTTTTTTCTACGTGTTTTCATAGTATTCATTGGCTAAATGATGTGTGTGGCCGTGTAGTGAAGTGGAGCGGGTGTGCTCCTCTGGCTCCCCCCTTTCTGGGAGGATCATCTCACCTCCAAGGAAGGCTAGAAATTTGCAGATGAAGCCACACACAGGGTAATATCTTGGGCCCTAGGACACAGCAGAGAAGACAGTCCAGAGAGATATGCTGGGTTTCAGAGATCCAGCACAGTTCAGCTGGCTCCTCCCTTTCTGGGCGAATCAACTCACCTCCAAGGAAGGCTAGCTGTTCACAGATGAAGCCACACACAGGATGAAATCTTAGGCCCAAAGGACACAGCAGAGAAGACAGTCAAGAAAGATGCTGGGTTTCAGAGATCCAGGACAGTTCCTAAAATATAATTTCACACCTTTCAACTTTATGTGTATTTTGTAACTGAAATGTATTATTACTCCGCAGTGGTAAAAAGCTAGGAATAATTTTATAAATTTTGTTTAAATAATTTGCAAAGAATTATGTCTTTAAATTATCTATATGTTGGTTACTCATAAAGATAGAAATATATTAATATAAATATAAAAGAGGATGATTAATAGGTTACTTAAAACTTAAGCATTCTTTGGATAGCCTTCTATTGGTTTCATGAAATAACTTTTACTATGCAATTCATGGGCTCACCATGTTATAGGATTTGGGTCTTTTTTATTTTTCTCAAGGATGAGTGCCCAAGTATTTCAAGGTTCTCATTTCCATTAAATAGAAAGAATTTTCCTCTTCTGAACTCTTATTGAATAAAAATTCCTGTTTTTTTGCATGTGTCTCTATTATAAATGGAAGCAACTTTTGGAGCTTCATTTGAATGAATGAGCATGTAAGCAGTCCATCAACTATAGGAATGCATTTTACAGGAATGTATTTCCACTTTCACTGTTCAGAACCTTAAAAGCCATGAATTTATATCCAAAGTAAATTACTTGAGGCACACGGTTGATTGCTGAAGAATTTTTTCTGTTTCTCTATGATATATCTGTACAAAAATCTTGCTTAATAAAATTATATCACCTCATGCCTCTGAGATTGGCACACATCACAAAGAAGGAAAACATGCAGGGCTGTTGGGATGTGGAGAGAAAGGAACTTTTTTTCACTGCTGGTCGGAATGCCATCTAGTCCAGCCTTTATAAAAACCAATATGGAGATTTCTCCAAGAACTGGAAATTGAGCTCCCATACGATCTAGCTATTCCACTCCTAGGAATATACCCGAGGAACACAAAAGTACAATACATAAATCCCTTCCTCACATCTATATTCATTGCAGTGCTATTTGCAATAGCCAGACTCTGGAAACAACCAAGATGCTCTTCAACATATGAGAGGCTAAGGAAACTGTGGTGCATATACACAATGGAATATTATGCAGCCGTCAGGAGAAATGAAGTCATGAAATTTTCCTATACATGGATGAACATGGAATCTATTATGCTGAGTGAAATAAGTCAGAGGAAGAGAGAAAGAAGCAGAATAGTTTCACTCATCTATGGGTTTTAAGAAAAATGAAAGACATTTTTAGCAGTATCTCAAAGGCAAGAGAGATGAGGGCTGGTAGGTGCAGCTCATGACATGAAGCTCACCACATAGAGTGATGTGTGCAGTTAGAGAAATAACTACACTGAGAACTATCATAACAATGTGAATGAATGAGGGAAGTAGAAAACCTGTCTTGAGTACAGTTGTGGGTGGGGTGGGGAGGAGGGAGATCTGAGAATTTGGTGGTAGTAATCTTGTGAAGGGGGTGTTCATTACATGACTGTAAATTATGTTTGTAATTACAGTGTTTAAATAAAGATAATTCAAAAAAACTAAGATACGATTTTATTTTTTTCCTTCTAAAAGACAACTTTGTTGGAAATGATCAGTATAAATTGAAAGAGAAGTTCCAAGGCAAAAAAAAAAAAAAAAGAATTATAGTTCCCAAACTTTAACTGTGCTATAAAGCAGTAGTCATTAAAATAGCATGGTATTAATAATGACAGACCCCCAGATCATTGGACTAGACTTAAATATTCTAAAACTGACCTCCAGGTATACAACCAATTTGTCTTTGTTAAAGGGGCAAAGAAATAAAAAATGAAATAAGGTCAGCAATTGGTATTGGGAAAACTGATCAGCTACATGCAGAAAATAAAACCCAGATATCAAACACCTTGCACAAAAGTCAAATCAAAATGATTTAAAGTCTTGATTTTAGACCTGAAACCATAAGTAACATAGAGGAAAATATAGGCAATATACTCCAGGACATCTAAGTTAAAAGCATTTTCAAGGAAGAAACGTCACTGGTCAAGAACTTGGAAGCAGAGATAAACAAATGGGTCTACAATAAACTGAGAAGCTTCAGCACCTCAAAGGAAACTAGGATACAAAGACTACCTACAGAGTGGGAGAAGCTATTCATCAAATACCCATCAAAAAGGGGTTAATATCTAAGATATACAAGGCACTGATAAAAATGAGAAAGAAAAAATATCTAAGCATATCCAAAAATGGGGAGAAGAAATGAACAGACATTTTCTCAAAAAAAGCAGTATTGATGGCCAACAGTTACATAAAAAGTGCTCCACAACACTAATCATCAGACAGATACAAATCAAAACAGCAATGAGCATCTAACACCACAGACACTCACACACATCACAGAGAGCAAGAAAAAACATTGCTGGCACAGATGCAGTGAGAAAAATACTCTCATTTACTGCTATTGGGAATGCCAACTTGTCCAGCCTTTTTTGAAAACAATATGGATATTCCTCAAGAGAAAATAACCCTGAAAATTGAGCTCCCATATGATCCAGCAATACCATGTCTAAGAACACAAAAACATAACACAAAAAAATGCCATCTGCATGCCTATGTTCATCACAGCACTATTTACAATAGCTCGAGTCTGAAAACAACCCTAGTGCCCAAGAACAGATGTGGTTGAAGAAACAGTAGTAAATCTACACAGTGAAATAATATGCAGCCATTAAAAAAGATGAAGTCATGAAATTTGCTTATACATGCATGGATATTGATAGTATTGCACTGAGCGAAATTATCAAAGGATTACACATAGAATAATCTCACTGATTTATGATATAGTAAAGTAAAATAATGTATTAATATCCAGAGACAATAGAAAAGCAGGCCAGGAGGACCCATAAAATGGGTAGGAATTAAAGAAACAGGAAAAAAATAGGTAGGAATTTTGCAACGAATTGTGGAGCAGTGCAGGTAAGGCAAAAAATGCAAAATTACATCGATGATAATCGAAACTAATTGATTTATCGCTCTAGATAATAACTGGGTGATATGTACAGTATTCCTCTATTAATTATAGTGTAAACCACAGTGTCTAAAAAGGAAAAAATGGGAGAGAGAGAAGCAATATGCTTGCTCTGAAGGCAGGTGGAGGTAGGGTGTGAGGGGAACCAGAGACATTTGTTGGTAGGTAACATTCATGGGTGAAGCTTGGTGTACAATATTCAATCATGAAGAACTTTATAATTATGGTGTTTAAAAAAATATACTATTCTATAAAAGAAAATCTGACTCTCATACTTCACTTCCAGTGTTAGTGAAATGGTGTTCAATTTTAACATTGAATCTACTTATTCTAAAACTTCTTTTTGTGAGATACACCAGAATGTGTGCACGGAAGTATCATTCCTAGTAAGGCTCAGGAACTAGATCAGGTACCATAGATCAAACCTGTGTCAGGTGTGTACAAGGAATATAACAGATACGTTATAAATGTTATAACTGTATATAACTGTATCCTTTTGGAACCCTGAGTTTTGTTTGTACAAACTTAATTTCACCATGGTTATTTATATCAGTTTTTGACAGTTTCTTATAAGATAACCTATGATTTTTATAAATTGTCAAATTATGAAGACCTATATTCAAAAGTCAAATTCATCCCATTATTGAAAAGCAGTTATATTAATTTTCTATACTACGGTCGAAGTCTCAATTGATAGTCCTTGAGGTCACAGACATAATTACAGAAGAAAATTCTAATGGTGCTAATGTAATGAACTTGCTATTAAAGAACTAGGTTCAAATTTTGCTCTTTTTAATCTACATTAAACTAATTAAGTGGTGTCAGTTATAGCAAGTCAAGATATAGTCTATGGTCTATTTCCCAAGAAGCCTCTTTATCTTTTTCGTTTTAGAATTGCCAATATTAAGATGAAGTAGATAGGTTGAGCCAATTCCATGGTGCCAAGGCCAATCTTTGTAGTTTTGCCAGCTAGAGGAAAACAGATCTCAGGCCAGTGGCAGTCGCTTCTTGGTAGTGGTTTGAAGCGAGATAGGGGTGGGGATTGCAGTTGCTGTGGATAAATCATTCCAAGCACACATTTCGGTTGGGGGTGCCTGGTGGCGACTTGAGAGTATTTCTGGTGCATCCCAGAGGCTGACTTAGAAGTGCCTGAAAATTCCGCAGGTGTGTGACTGCTGCAGCAGCAGCCTCTGCTGGGCAAGCTGTGCGGTGCCCTGGTCCTTCAGCCTTGAGGGCCAGTGGCTTCATGTATCTTCAGAAATCTACTTCTTTCTATTTCATTCTGCCTAGTTGGGAACGGTTCATCCCTGCTCTAGATTTGCTGTTTGATTTTGAGCCACACCCGATGGTGCTCAGGCTGGACTGTGCACAGACATCACTCTTGACGGGCTCCTGGGATGCAGGAATGGAAACCAGTTCTCTTGACCAAGATAGGCATCGTCCACACTGACCTAAAGCCCTGCTCCTGCCCCCTTAGCATAAGCGGAGGCTGTGGTCAGGCATCCATATACTTGGGAGTTGGATTTGGGCACCAGGCTACATTGTGTAGGCTGGAGAGTAACCTGAGATGGGCAGATGTCACAGTCTGGTAGGTTCTGCGTGGTTCTGTTGCCTTGAAGATGGGACTCCCCCAGGAGTTAGTGTCGGATAGGTAGTGGGAAGCGGGGAGTGGAGAGGAGGCTGTTTCTTGAGATCAGCGCCACGAAAAAGTGACTAAAAATGAGTGAATAGCATGAAGGATCCATTCTACCAAACAACATGGTTTGAAACTGCCTCCAGCCCCAAAATATTGGACATTGGAAAGACTACAGAGACTTCTCTTATGGTTGGGAGAAATTCTGGATTTGTAGCTCCAGCTCACTGAGGCCCTTGCAAGCAACCCTAAACCTAGGTGGCACTGGAAGACTGTGGAAACCCTTAGTTCCAGGGGCATTTAGCCCTGAAAGTTATTCTGGGCAGTGCCTAATCCCCAGAAATGAACTTCAAAGAACTGCCCCAAAGACTGCCTTTATCACAGTTCCTTTAATTTGAAAATACGATGCTCCAGATTTGAACTGAACTTACTCGACACAACTAGCCCCGTAAGTCAGTCAGTCTCTTTCTGTCTCTTTCTGTGTCTCTGTATCTATGCCTCTGTGTTTCTCTGTCTCCCCTCCCCAATGCCGTGTATCTGTCTCTCTTATCTTGCAATAATACAGTGCTAGGGAGCTTCCATGGCAAGAGAATGACCAAGGTTTGATTCCTGTCACCTGAACCCACCAGAAATGATCTCTGAGCAGAGTCAGAAGTCAGCCCTAAACATCAGTGGGTGTTGCCCAAAACCTCAAAACAAAACAAACATGCACCACTATGCATCCTAGGCTAGTGCGCACAAGGCAGACACCGTATGGCTTCTGCCACCGCTCAGGCCCCTAGGAGCAATTTCTGAGCGCATAGCCAGGAGTAACCCCTAATCTTCAAACGGGTATGGCCTAACCCCCCCAAAAAAAGAATAGATCAAAAAAAGATAAAAAATTTTATATTCAAAGCAATATTTCTTTCTATAATGCCTTTAAATTTTTTGTTGATATCATTGGACAAAAGGTTCTAAATAATTAATATTTTATTTTCTCACCTCAATCATAAAAATGTCAGGTCCGGCATATTACAGCAGGTAGGGCATTTGTCTTGAACATGGGCAACCTGCATTTCCCTACATTCTATATGGTTCTCTGAACACTTACAGGAATAATTCCTAAGTGCAAAGCCAGGAGTAACTACTGAGGTGATACACACACACCCAAAAAAACTAAATAAAGGAGACACAAGTTCCCAATATTTCTACAAATTGTGTCAGATATTAAATTAATAAAATAAAGTCATAAGATAAAATTATACAAATACTCTTGATAATTAAGGTGAAATGGAAATGATTATTAGCTTCATGCTAGCCAAACATATTAAAGAATTAGTGTTTGATTAAGTAAAGATTTAGTAAATAGAAGTTTATTTCACAAAAATCTCCAGGCCCATCTGGTTTCTCTAGTGAATTTACTAAACATTTAAAGAATAAAATGTACATTCTAAATCCTCCAGAGTATTGAAAATGAGGCATTAATTCTTGACTAATTCTATGACACCAGCATTGCACTTAGAGCAAATGAAATTTAGAATATGTGGCAGCTAATTTTGTAACTTGTAATGGCACCACATACAGAAATTTAATCAAATTTACTTTGCATTCTTGAAGGGTATTTTCTTTTGGACAAGAATCACATTTAAATTGGTAGATTCTACTCCTAGGGATATACCCTAGGAACACGAAAGCAATACTAAAATATGCCTTCCTCACATCTATAGTCATTGCAGTGCTAAGTACAATAGCCAATATCTGGAAACAACCAAGATGCCCTTCAACAGATGAATGGCCAAAGAAACTGTGGTACATATACACGATGGGCTATTATGCAGCCATCAGGAGAGATAAAGTCATGAAATTTTCCTACACATGGATGAACATGGAGAAACTCTTATGCTGAGTTAAATAAGTCAGTAAAAGAGAGATAGATGCAAAATAGTCTTGCTCATCCATAGATTAAAAAAAATAAAAGACATTATTATAGTAATACCCAGAGACAATAGAGATAAGAGTTGGAAGGACCAGTTTATGGTGAATGCACTTAGAGAAATAACTGTACTGACAACTATCATGGCAATGTTAGTGAGTGAGAGAAGTAGAATGCCTGTCTCTAATATAGTTGGGGTAAGAGAGGGTGGAGATTGGGGGGCATTGGGTGGTGGAATGTTGTACTGGTGAAAGGGGTGTTCTTTTTATGACTGAAACCAAACTATAAAATGATGCTTAAATAAAGATATTATTAAAACAAAAAAATAAATTGGTAGATTCTTAGTAAAGAATGCCTTTTGTAACATGGATGTGCCTCATGCCATAATTTGAAGCAACTGACTTTGACTGACTTCACAAGGTAAGAAAGAATTCGGATCCAAGAGGACCTTTGAACATAAACTTTGCAATAAACAAAATAAGCAAAATAGAATTTTTCCTGAGTTTTCAAAATGTCTAATTATACTGTGAATTTTGAATCTGATAACTTCCATACTCCTATCTCCATACATGTTACTGAATACAAGTAAGCAAATAAATCAATAAAATAAAAGTAGACAATAGACTCATGTATGTCAACAGCTAATTTTTGGCAAAGACACACATGAATAAAAGAGTATTTTCAAATGGTAATACAATAATTAAATAATTGTATGAAATACTTTTGAACTACACTTAAATCATATATAAAAGTTAAAAAAAAGTAGTAAAATGGGGCCAGAGCAGCAGTGCAGTGGTAGGGAGCTTGCCTTGCATGTAGCTGACCAAGGACAGACCTCGGTTCGATACCCAGCATCCCAACTTGTCCCCCAAGTCAGTAGCGATATCTGAGCACATAGCAAGGAGTAACCCCTGAGCGTCACCAGGTGTGGCCCAAAAAAATAAACAAAACAGAACAAAAGGTAGTGAAATTTACCTTGATATAATCAAACCTACATTAAAATATTTCTAAAAAAATAGAAAACTATATTGAACTTTAATTATGAAAAAAATCAAGAAGAATGAAGTAAAAATTAATAATAGTTTTATGGAAATTGTAAAGTATTGATCTTAAAAACTTCAAATTATAGGTATGCACTGGAAAAATTTTAAATCACATATACGGTAAATAATATTTAAAATACAAAGCACTTCAAAATTGCAATAATAAAAAATTTAAATTATGAACAAGTTTATTGTCTTTTGGTTTGGTAGGTATATCCAGTGATATTCAGGGATTACTTCCAGCTCTGCACAAAGAAATTACTCCCAGTGGTGTTTGGGGGATAATGTGAGACTGGGGACTGAACCCATTTTGAGTATATACAAGGCAAGCATATGCTTAACTATCTTCATTAGCTATGTCCCCAATAGAGAGAGTTTTGAATTATGCATTTTACCAAAGAAGCCATCTGAATGACAAAAAGTCATGAAACTTTTATTAGATAAATGTCTACTAAAATTCCTTTAAATTACCAAGATACAACTATGAGGACAACTTTATTTTTATTTTTTTAAATATCTTTAAGAACCATGACTACAAATATGATTGTGATTGGTTTCAGTCATAAAAAGAATACCCCCCTTCACCAGTGCAACATTCCCACCACCAATGCCCCCATCTCTATCCTTCTCACCCCCTGTCTGTATTTGAGACAGGTATTCTACTTCTCTCACATATTAACATTGTCATGATAGTTGTTGGTGTAGTTATTTCTCTAACTGCACGTACCACTCTTTGTGGTGAGCTTCATATTGTGAGCTGGTACTTCCAGTTTGATATCTACTGAGATGGACAACTTTAAAAAAATACAGTAACAACTTTGCATCATGCCACCAAACTGCCAAATCATCCCAAGTAAATTCATCTCCCAACTGAAAACTGAAGTCTTCTCCAAATGATAGTGGGCAGATTCCTATCCCTTCAAGATGTCCCAGCAGCTGCCATACCTTATATCCTCCAGTTTATAAGTGGTACATATGCATCTACATGACACTTCCAAATTTCACAGTACTGACAGCCCACTAGAAGCACAGAAAACTTAATGAGAAAGTTGTATACAAGCTCATCAAACTCAATTAGTAAAAACAATCGCATTTAGACAGTTCAACCAGCACCAACAAACTAATTAAATCCTCTATAATTTTAGTAACACTATTGTGAGATATAACAATTATCACAAATTAACTTTTATTGACCTAATTTCTGATAATTTTATTTGCCTTTTTTTGGTAACAAGCAATATGAAGTAAATTGTGCTTGCAAAGGAGGCTAACTTGTGAAATGGGCGGGAAATTAGGGATATTGGTAGAAGGAAGGTGACACTGGTGGTTGGGTGAGTGTTGGGCCATTGGATGTCTGAAATCATTATATTATGAGCAACTTATACATCACTGTTCTTAAATTTTACATAAAATACTCTTCAGCTTGCTCTTCAAGTCTGTTTTCTGCCTTGAACATGTATTTTGCTTGTTCGTCTCCAAGTTTTTTTGCTTAGCTTTGCCACTCAGATATGTATTTCTCTTTCTCTACCCTCACTTCTTCCTAAATAAATTTTGTTCGATTATCTTGTTTCACTATTTCAACTTCTTCTGAAATTATTTTCTGTGAGGAAAAGATTACAGTTCTAGAATGCCTGAACAGAGATTAGGAATATTTTTTTTTGCAAAAAGCAATTCCTTGCTCTAGCCTATTCTCTGGTTTCCTGAGAAACCAGATAATAGGGATCATTCCTACCTGGGCAAGCAAGTGAGCCCCAAGCACAGTTTGACAGCTGTGGGACTTGAACTTTTGTGCTGTGTAGTTGCTTACAGTAGACTTTACTAATCCTGGCCCAAGCCAGGCTTTTCCTAGAACACTGGAGGCTTAGGTGGATCAAACAGAAAAGTAGAAGCACTATTTTCTTGACTTTACCCCCCATTAACTGAGGCACCAACAACATGAATCACAAGAGAGGAAAAAAGACAGTAAATATTTACTGATTTCATTCTTAAACTTCACCCATAGGGCTCCGATATTCAAATCAAAGACTGCCCTAAATGGAAATTTGAGAAAAATCTATGAGATTGAATGATGAAATTCCTTTAGACAAGTCACTTCTTTTTAACCTTTAGTTATTGTAAGCCTCCTGTCCTCTGACCTTGACTCCTTTCCCCCTACCCCGTATCCTCTCAACACACACATTTAGCCTGGTAGTTAGATGTGTACCCAACCTACAGGGATATTAGAGATGAGGGAGGATAGAAGTTTGGGAATGGATGTAGGTTAAGAATGGAGCAAGGAGAAAAATAAGGGAAGGAAAGTGCAGAGGAAACCCAGAGAGGGAACAGCTGATAGATCTAACTTCCACCCTGTCATCATCCACTGTGCTGCTCTCTTCCTCCCTCATCTTAGACCCACAGGACCTACATGAGTTTATGGCTGAAGCCTACTTGGTTTTCTTCAAAGCCCTGAACAGGTAAGTAATTTGCACAACTGCCCACAGGAGACAGAGATTCACAGCAGACATCTCTCTGAGAGCTGACAGAGCTAATTTGCACACTGACAGAGGAGCCTCAAAGCACTTCCCTAAACTCTGTCCTGCAGAAGCTGCTTGATGCTTTGAATGTACTACTACCATCACAGGTCTGTCCCTATACCACTGAGGAAGGAACTGGGTGACACCAGGAACTGCCACCTTGAGACTTGACCCTGAGATTCCCCATTGCTTGTCCTGATGATCCCCTTCCTGATTTTCTTTTAGCCCCAAGTCCCTGCTATTTTCAACCCACATATCACTGCTACCAGAGTTGTTGGCTGTAGCCTTCTTGGGACCCATCAAGGCAGGCTGTGCTCAGAGAAGATGTGTGATAAATATATTACAAGAAAGATAATTAAAATACTGCATATTCTAGCCCTGAGCTCTGTTCTATAATGTAAGTCCTTTTACATTTGTTTTCTGACTGGAGTGGGAAGAAACTTCTGCTACAGCCAATGCATTTCCCATTAGAGTTAACAAGCTCCTGTGCCCTCCAGGTAATAGTTCAAAAAGTGTTTTAATTGGTTCATAATTGTTTTAAATAAAAGTAAATTAATATGATTAGCCAACCACAGGATAAATTTTCTCAGATATGTGTATGTGTAGTAACTTTTTTAAAGTGAGTCATGATGGCACTTTTATTTTTTTTTGTTTACACTAAATGTTTTATTAATTTTTAATTTTTAATTATGAGAACAAAGATGCAAAGAAAAAGGACAAGGTAAAGTTACAGTGGAAGGACAATTACCCATAAACAGACTTCTCAGCAGTCCCATTGCTGATATCTTAACTTTGAACTTTCAGCCAAAGAACATTAAAAAAAATAAAACAGAACCCATATACAATTACTTTGTCTCTCAAGTCCCCAGACTGTAGTACATATTTCTTAGCAGCACACAAAGCAATCTAAAGACATAAAACTTATGTAACTCCTTAAACATTGAAGGCAAAGTACTTTTTTATATTTCCATGCACATGCATATTAGTTTAAGTTAATTGCAAAAGTTTAACTGGGTTGTTTTTCTTAAGAATTAGACTCAAAGGAGCACAGTAAAAACGGTGTTAGAGTGGCAATTATTATTTGTATAGGCCCACCAAAATATGAGGGACATGGAAAGGAAAAGCCTTGGCCTAAATACAATAGACCCTACCCCTGAAGTTTCCTGTCATAAGACCAACTCTAGGCTCCAGGCAAACTAGGTTGTCCAATCCAGGTCATTGTCTGTAGTGCGAAAACACTTTTATTTTTCACACAGTCTCTGTTGTTGATATCATTTTTCTATATTAAAGATCCTGGAATCTGCATATCCTATATTGCAGTCAGGATGGTGCAGAGTCCTCTCGTTTCACCTCACAATTAAAGGGGAATGCAGAGAACCCTGTCCTGTAAGCAGGTCATTGTTGTTGTCAAGTCTTCTTAGTGTTAAGGGAAGTCTCTTTTGAGCAGGTTGATGTCAGAGCCATGGTAGGGTCTTCCATGGTAGAGGATTGCTTCCAGGTGTTGTTATAAAAAACCTTGGATGTTTCATAGATAGCTTCCCTGGTTCAGGGGTGAATGGAGGATGCCCATTCTTCTGAGGCCTGTGCCAGGTCATTATATCAATGTTCAGGGTGTAAGGTCCCATTGCACTACGAGATGTGTGTGTTCCAATCTCTATTAGATAAGAACTTATTTGTATGTATAGTATCTTCCAATTTTAATGTGCCTCTACAAACAAGGAACAATGCCACATGGTGTTATAGGCTCATATGGGGGCCATAAGAACAAGTCCAACAATCCCCATGACAAGGTTCAATCATAAGCATTAAACTGAGGGACTCTTCCACCAAAATTCCTTATTGAACAGCTCACAAAGAGAAGACAAGATAAAAAGTGGGTAGAATTGTCATGGTAAAAGAATATTTAGAAAGTGTTATAGCTGTTAAAGAAAATACACATAAAATATTCAAAAGATTTATGTGTACATTTGATGTCTTTTGAAACAGTTGGGGGTTGTTAAATCCAATGCATGACTTTGGTCTGTGATTAGAACTGTGTAGTACTGAAGTTAAAAGGTAAATGTGGGGGTGAGAGAGTTAAGGAGTAATAATGAGCTTTGTAGGGGTGTGCAAAAGGGCAGAATATGTTAGGGCAAGAGGTTGGTCTTGGTGCCTACCAAATTAAAGAACTGAGGGTAAAGAGGGTTAATTAAGGGGAAGATAACGAATTCGGATTGGGAGATGAGGTAGTAGAAGGGGCTCTAATATGGGGGAGGGGAAATATATCAGAGGGTCTATATACATTGTATAGATGAATTGTTTATGGATTAGGCTTGGCAGACAGAGAGGACCACTGTATAGAAAGTCACGTCTACATATACACTGATTTTAGAGACCTATTTGAATATTATCCTCCAAATCTAGAAAATTCCATTTTTTCCTAGAAACAGTCGAGAATTAAGAATATTTTGGGGTGTTGTTAAAAAGTATATATGTCCCAGGCGCATTTGTACTTGCGCGCTTTTGAAAATGAATACTAGTAAGAAAAGAACTCCTGACTGGGGTCCAGTATGCATAGGGGAGGAATTTCTCTTCCTCACCCTTCCCCCAGGGCCCGATTTACCAGGTGTGGTCCTGAAGACCAGTCTGGCATGG
This sequence comes from Suncus etruscus, assembly GCF_024139225.1. Classification (NCBI taxonomy): domain Eukaryota; kingdom Metazoa; phylum Chordata; class Mammalia; order Eulipotyphla; family Soricidae; genus Suncus; species Suncus etruscus. The sequence goes on from NC_064851.1 coordinate 135,032,842, forward strand.
GGGGGAAGGGGTCTCAGTCCCCTGGACTATGTGGTCAGCCCAGGGGGCCTATGGCTAGCTGTCCTGCCCAGAGCTCCCAACATACCAGCTGAAGAGAAACAGAAGAACTGGCATGTGGAATCTTCTGGGTGCAACCCCTGCCTCCGTAGCTTGTGGATGCATAGGGGAGGAATTTCTTTCCCCCACTCTCCTCAGGGCCCAATTTACCAGACATGGCCCTGAAGACCACTCTGGCATGGGGGGATCTCGGTCCCCTGGACTAACTGTTCAGCCCAGGGGGCCTATGGCTAGCTGTCCTGCCCAGAGCCCCCAACATACCAGCTGAAGAGAAGCCTGGAGTGACTTTTAAGAGAGAAAAACTTGATATTTATTAACATTTTAGAAATACATGTTAAAATTTTATTCAATTGACAAAAAATATATTTGGCAAAAAATAAGTAAAAATATATTATGCAAATTTTGGAGAGGATTTGGAGCAACTGGAATTCTCATAAATTTTTCATAGAAGAATAAAATGACATTGCCACCTTGAAAAATATTGTGGGTCATCTCCTAAATTTGATATAAGATCCCATTGCTTTCTTTCCTGAGTATTCCTCATGAGAAATTAAAATTCATGTCTCCATGAAGACATTTATGAATTGCTTAGCAGCTTTATTTGTAATAGCTAAAAACTAGAAATAACACAAGTACTCATCAGTCAATGAAAGAGTACACAGACAATAGCCTATGCATTCAAGGAGATAGCAGGCAACAATACAATGAACCATCAATAACCTGCTTAGCACTAGAATGTCTCCCAAAATTTATGGTGAATTAAAAGAAGCCAGAACAAATAGTACATTCTTTATACACGGAAGGAAATGGTATTGGTATAGTTGTTCTGCAGCTGTGAAACAACAATTTCAATAGTATTGTGAACTATGGTGCTTCAATAAAAAAGAAATAATCAAAAAAAGACTGTAAAAAGATCAATTGTGAAAGAATAACAAAATAAATCTTTTAACTAGTAAGTGTTCTCTTGATTGTAGTGATAGCTTCATGGATGTACATAGATATCAAAATGTATCAAATTAGTGAGGTTAAAGATGTCAATTATATCTTAGTAATATGCTTAAAATAAAATTAAACAGATAGTTAAAATCTACAAAAACATGCTTCTAAAAATTTAATCCACAAACATTTTAGTTTTTCTGATTGAGTTTTATAGATAAGAGAAATAAAGCTTTAGGTTTGGGTTATAATATTTGACCTGGTGATTTCTTGAAATTATTTTCCTTAACTTAATTCTAGTTCAGCTAGATATATTATGCAATCACCTTATATTTAATTATTTAGTTCTTACTCAGTTCTTATATTTTTCATTTTATTTTAGTGCTCATTTTCTTTATTTTACTTCTTATAATTTTGCAAGTCTGTTTCATCACATTTTGGAATATTATCTAACATTTGGTAATAAATCTAGAAAGACTTTTCTATTTAACATGCTAAGCCAGGGTTTGGTGATATAGCTGAGTGAAAGAAGATTTATTTGCATATATGAGGCCTTGAGTTCAATTTCTAACATTCTATGATCCCTCAAAAACCAAGCCCAGGATAAGTCTCAGAGTACAGCTGGGTGTTGGCACAAACACAAACAATAAATCATAAATAAAAATTATTAGTACTTTAACCTTTAAGCCTAAGATCCTGCAAGGACAATTCTCCATTTCCATTCATAAAACTATTTTAGCCACTTTTGAGGAAACTCTTTTCCTTATTTCATAGCTAGAGGAAGGCTGAAATATGTAAAGATACTAAAAATTCTACATATTAAGTCTTGCTTTGTGGAAACTTGATGGTTACCCTTACTTGTTAGCAAGATCAAGCAGGAATGTCTGAAAGGTAATCAATGTTGATGATGAAACAAAAAAAAACCTTTTCCATGTAAAATGAAAAGTGGGTGTCCTCAGAAACCTTAGCTATTAAAGGATGAGCAATAAAAGACAATAATTTTATTGAATTACATTTATAATCCTAGTCAAATGAGTGTCCTAAACTCACATTCAATTTGAGATTTATAGGCATATTATATATATATATATATTAAAACTTGAAATGTAAAAAGATCTTTAAAAGTATGCATGTAATACAAATTGACATTTCTATTAACTATTGAATTTCAGTATTGCAAATAGTTTAGCAAAGAAAATTTGCTTAGAAGGTAATTAAGGAAATCAGTTTTTAATGAAAGCAATTAACATATTCACAGTGCTTTCATTTAATGTAATTGCTTAATATTAATGTGCAGCATAAATGGCTTAGTTAAATTAGTTTTAATTTGGTATAGAGCATCAAGGCTTTCCAGAGAGATTAAATTTCCACAAATAATCTGTATTTCTAATGCATGAAGTGTTTAAGGATAGTGATGGTGAAATATTTCAATATAATTGAAAATTATGTTAGAATATCCCCCCTCATTTCCTTTGTACTCAATGTTAAACTTTGGAATCATTATGATGTAAATTGACCCAAATTTTAGCAATATAAACCCCACTTCTGCATCACTTTAAGACATCAGTCAGCAATGTTCAAGATTTTCCCATGGATTCTGACTTGTGTTTGGGAAGAGTTTTCGTACAAACAGAGCACTCGCTACCTCTAGTCAACTCCAATGTGAAAAGAAAAATTGACTCAGATAAATATCTTAACTGTTTAAAATAATTATTTATTTTTAGTCTAATGTCAAGGAACTTAAAGTCAAGGGGTATTCTTTCATTCCAAGAGAAATACTTTACTTTAAGCTGACTGTATATTATCAAACCTGCCAGTAGAAAGTTCATTAGAGAGATGCCAAATGACAGGCTATGGAAATGACTTTTAGTCTGCACCACGCAATGTCCTAAATATTCTGTTGCACTGCCATATAATTATCTCCTCTAGTACTTGCCACTTCTTTGTAAAATGTTACTTACATATTTGTAATTGTTTATTAATATTCTCTTAGAACACAGAAAGTACTTATTAAGAGTTTAGGCTTTAGGACTGGAGTGATAGTACAAGGGTGAAGGTGCTTGTATTTTATACAATCAAAACCAGCTCAATCCCCTGACATTTCATATGGTTCCCTGAGTACCATAAGAAATTGATCTCTGAGCACAGAGCCAGAAGTAAGTCCTGAACATAAAGAGGAGGGATTAAAAGAGAGAGAGAGAATACACTATTTGTGGCCAGACATATGTTCTTTCCCACTAGATATTACAATAGTATGTATAAGTTAGGTAACATCTCTGTTTCTTGTTTTCTTCTGCTATAAGGTACTAATCACAATAACTACCTTATAAAAAGGTATGAGAATTCAGCAAAGTAATAAATATAGGCTTTTAAAAAAAGACTTAACAGAAAATTAATATTCCTTAAATTTAGATGTTACCACTATTATCATTAAATCTTAAGTGCCATAAATGCTAAATTATTTCAAATTTTATCTATAATACTTTATTCAGAATCTTATTAAAGTCTAATTAACTCTCCTTCTTTGATACACCTAACTTATTTCATACTTCAACCTTAGAAAAGTCAAACCTGAATGTGTGGAAATAGAAATTCCCTTCTAGAGCTGGAGAGATAATGGTGGGTAGGGTACTAGTTTTATATATATTGGACTGTGGTTTGATCTCCAGCACCTCATCTGGTACCCTAAGTGATCCCTGAGTGTGAAATAAGAAAGAGTAAGTCCTGAATATGGCCAGATATGCAACCAATCTCTCCGAGGTGTCACTTAAATGATAGACAAAATTTTATTTTCTTATTGGTAAACATAATCAATAAATAGATATTGACTAATGATGTTATACATCTGAAGCTTCTATAATATAAATAATATTTCCTCAATAAGTAAGCCCCCTCCTAAATGTTCTAATAGCATGAAAGTCCTACCCATTCATCACTTAATTATTCAATTTTTATCTCTCTGTTAGCATGTATAAACATTAAGGAGGTATAATTTATCTAGTAAATTACTACTGCTATCATTAAAATATATAGTGTCCAATTTTGACAAATATTTAGTAAATATTTGTGAAATAAATTAGTTGAAATTTTAATTAAATAAAGATCAACTAGCTACCTAGAGTTGCTAGTTGCTCAAAGTTATATAAATTTAAAGTAAAACCTGTTATGTGAGCCATGAATCAAAAGTGAAACAGTTGGGGACCAGAAAGATAGTACAGCAGTAGGGCATTTGCCTTGCATGCAGCTGACGCAGGACGGACAGCGGTTAGAATCCAGGCATCCTATATGGTCTCCCAAGTCTACTAGGAGCAATTTCTAAGCTCAGAGCCAGGAGAACGTCTGAAGGCCACCGGGTGTGACCAAAAAAAAGTGAAACAATTAAAATTTCATATTTGCACAGTTAGTGATTTTCCATTAATGGCAACATTGACCAATTTGTATCATAAATTACCATGTCATTTTATAATCAGGAATAAAAGCAAATATTGCTACGAAACAAAACCTCTAATCTTCCATTGATTCTGTCTTAAGGTCTTATTCTTCAATTCCTAAAAGGTCCTTTTCACTTTTTCCTTCAACCTAATTACATTTAAAATATGATGATCAGTCTTGTTCTGTGTTTTATCTTTTACTTAAAGCAGAGGGACTTCACTACTCTTTGAAATCAGCCTCCGTTAAGGTTACCCCTTAACAATGCTGCTCATGCCTTGGGAATGCCTTCAGAATCCTCATTTCTTTGTTAGTGATAATTTCTTGCATGATGAGATTGTTCTTAATACTAACCACAATTGTAGTCTGGTTAGTCTAACAATTTGAAATTTGTGCCTATGTCAAATTTATTTTCTCAACAGACATCTCTTTATAAAGTAGAAGTACTTTTCCTTTGAAAAATAAGTATATGACCTTATAAAATCTCAAAGGCAGCACCAAAATGTTAATTGCACAAATAATTCTTTGGAAAAGTGATCATATTTTGTTAAGTTGCAGCTGAAAAAAGTATATGTATATATACATATATATTTGTGACTTTAAAAGTATAGATTATTGTGAGTGCTACTTAATGATGCAATAATAATTTGAAATGGATAATATATCTCAGAAATTTATCTATTATTTTTGTAGATAGCATAGTGGTTTGCACTTAAGATGACACTATAATGAAATTATCTTAAAAGCTTTAACTTGTATCTCTATTTTATGTATATTTATAAAAATGTACTACTTTACTACTATTTTTACACCTCAGTACCAACCAAGCATGAATCGTAAGTCATTACTTTTTTATTACTAAACTACTCTTGTATGTACTTTTTATTTTTTTAATTTTGTTTATATGCATTAATATATATCAGTATATATAGATATATATCCTCTTGTTTTACAAAATTATGATTTCTTATCTTCCCTGAAATTCCACCTCTAATAAATAAAGTCATTAACTTCACACCTGAGTTACAAAAAGAGAAGATCCTGATAAGAAGAGATTTGAATAATTTATTAACACTGCCAGGATAGCAGCTTCCTTAAGAGGGAAAAAAATACTGGTGTCTAAGCTGGTGAGTATGTAACAATAAATATCTTGATTTGTGATGTTAACATACCTAATTAAAACATCAAAATATTTACAAACATCCTCTTATTTCAAAATATTTTCACTCTCTTCCTTAGAACATTACTATTTAACTCACTCTTTACCATGAGTATTAAATAAATGAGATTTTTGAAAATCTTTTCTATTGCTGTTGAATAAGCAAAATATTGACTATATCAAGTCATGAGTGATCCATTTTTTACAGCCTCCCCAAAGAAGTCAAATATCTTTCTGCTAATCTCTCTTAGGGTCTTTGGTAGAAATTTTAACTTTAAAATAAATGAATGAGAATTTTATAACATCCTGCATAAAAACACAAACTTTTGTCAATATCTTGCCTTTCCTTTTTTAAAAGGTCCAATCTTTGTGAAGAAGTATTTTAATAAAATAGAGCTGATTATAATCCTTTATAATTTGAGATTAGTAAGAAAACATGTGGTAAATTTTTTTAATATTTTATAACATGGTGAATTTTAATATTTTATTGGCACAATAGATACTTCTGAGATGTTAACCTTAAGAAAATTCAATGTTCCTCAACAAACAATGCTCAGAAAACTGGAGTCAAATGCAAAAATTCAAACAAAGTCACTCTTTAGTACCATACATGGAACTGACTCAAAATTGATTAAAATCTTAAATATAAAACTTTAAACCATATATTTTATGGTTTAAAAAAGAAGAAAACATAGGTAATAAACTCCTGGGCCTCAACCTTTGCAAAATATTTAAAGATGCAATTTCAATAGCAAAGAAAAAGCATGCAAAAATAAACAAGTGGGACTGTATAGAACAAAAGTCTTTTACATGGCACAGCAAGAGACTAAAGAAAAATAAGCAATTTATACTAAATGAGAGAAAATATTTGCACATCTTATGTTTGACAAGAGGCTAATCTCCAAAATATATAGCATTCATAAAATGAGCAAAAATATGAATAGACAATTGACCCAAAAAGAAGACAGAGATCTAAATCATGTAATAATTTGATTTCTTATTAAGGAAATGAAAATCATAATTAGTATTATACTCATCACACTTGTGAGATGTGATGATAACCAAAAAGAGTTTGGCATTTGAACTTTAATGAAGGCTGCCATGTTACATAAAATACATATAGGGTGTTAAAACTGGACCACTGAAATTTTATAAAGAACCAAAAGTAAATCAATAAATTTACGAAACCCAACTACAATTATGTTTGTAATCATGATGTTTAAATAAAGAAATTATTTTAAAAAAGAAATAAAAGATATAGGGGGCTAGAGAGTTAGCCCAGAGGTAGGGTGTGTGCCTTGCACGCAGCCAGCCCAGGATGAATGGTGGTTCGATTCCCGGCATCCCATACGGTCCCTCGAGCTGCCAGGGGCGATTTCTGAGCACAGATCCAGGAGTAACTCCTGAGCACCACCAGGTGTCACCCAAAACAACAACAACAAAAAAAAAAAAGATTAAAAAATTAGTCACTCAATTTTAAAGCACCTTAACTCAGTTTTGTTTTGTTTTGTTTTGTTTTGTTTTATTCCACTGTGAGAACCACACCTAGTGGAAACCTGAACTGCCACAAACTATTCTCAGGGCTGACCAGGTTTTGCCAACAGATCACTGGGACCACACCTGGAACTGTTAGGGAGCAGTAGTTCATGTGATACAAAGATGGAATCCAGGGCCTTGCACATGCCTTGCATATGCCCTATTATTTGAGCTATATCTAATGTCCCTGTTCCGATTCTTTTAGATTTTTGGCTTCCTTTTTGTTTTTAGTTTTAAGGTTAGATCCAGAGAAGATCTAAACACAGATCAGTGCTCAGGGATTAATCCTAATGATGCAAAGGGACCGTGCCAGAGAATAAAATTGGGACTTCTGTATGCAATGTGTTCAATTGGTGAATTCATAAATCTTGATTCTTTTTTTTTTTTTTTTTTTTTGGTTTTTGGGCCACACCCGGTGACGCTCAGGGGTTACTCCTGGCTATGCGCTCAGAAGTCGCTCCTGGCTTGGGGGACCATATGGGACGCCGGGGGATCGAACCGCGGTCCGTCTCCTAGGCTAGCGCAGGTAAGGCAGGCACCTTACCTCGAGCGCCACCGCCCGGCCCAAATCTTGATTCTTTACTTAAGATCTTGTGTTCCATCTCCTCTGTTAGGTTTTCTACCTCTGAAAATATTTTAACACAAATCTATACAAAGGCTTGAATTAATATTATGAATTTGTGGATATTATTTTCAATTCACTCTTATTTTTCATATATATACACTTCCCCTCATTCCCATGTTCTACTTACCTCCAAGAAGTCTATTCTCAAGTTGAATACAAATAGATTTACAACTGCAAAATTAATCTTATGTTTTCTACCTAGTTACCAAATTCTCTTAATTCTGCTATTCTTAATGGTAGTCAGACTAAATTATTGTTGGATATGGAACACCAACTCCAGTGCTTTAAATAAAAAAGAACACAGTTGGACACACATATTAAGACAAAGGCACTAGAGACATGCAGAGATGGATGAGTTGGAAGGAAACTGGAGATACTGGGAGCAGAAAAAGTGCACTGGTAAAGGATGGTGTATATTATATGACTGAAACTCAATTATGAATAATTTTGTAACTACAGTTATTAAATAAAATAATTATAAACAAAAAACTTTCTTGAAACAAACTGTTGTCTCAAGAAAATTTTGGAAATAAATACAAGCTGTTATGATTATGGTATTCAACAATTATTCCTCCCCCCCACTCTAATTCATAATGTCCTGTTCAATAACAGTTCTTTCCAGTGTTATATCAAAACTTCATTGTCAAATATTAAGTTTGAAAACTCTTTTTACCCCTAGCTAGATAATTCCTTAAAAAAGACTCTCAGATTCAATGGTTTCTCTATTCTTAGTTTCACTATTGCTTTTGATTCCTTCTCATTAGATTTGACACCCATTCTTGGTGTCACTGTTGCTTTCAGCAGGGGTGTTTAATGCCTCTTTTCAGAGATTATTTTAATCAGAGTGATAATTACTGTAGCAACTAGGAATAGAAAAAAAGTCTGCAAAGATTACGTTTTTTAGCCATTACTACTTTAATCTCACCACCCCAAATTAATGGCAACAAAAACACCCTATCAAATATAATCTCTGAAAGTTTATTTAAAATAGTATGAAAATATGCATAGACTACAAATGATAAAGAGAAAGCAAAAAAATTAATTCTTACTTAACATAATGCCAGGCAATTTATATTAATTAATTGTCATAAATTCCCAAATGCCACTATTGGTTTCCTTAATCTTTAGGTAAACAAATTGCATTTAGAGATGTTAATTAATCTTCCAAAAGTTCATTAAACAGAATACTTTACACTTTGACTACACTTTCCATTTCCACAAACGTATTCAACAAATGTACCTTGTATGTAGTGGTGAACAGTTTTGAATTCCAAGACTCCTCTTTCAACCATAGTCTCAAATTAATAAATAGTACTATTTATGTTGCTGCATATATCTTTAATTCTTTAGCCACTAATTTATAATGAAAGAAAAAGATCATCAAATATTGCATATTGGCATATAGATAGATTTTAGGATATAATGCATACCTGAATACAACTAGAACCTCAAAGAGCATAGTAGTCATTATAGTAATCTTAAGACTTTTATATTGTAAAAAATACTAACATAAATTTATTTTAATAATATCTACTCTAGGCCATTTCCAGGGCGGGTCTCCAGAAAGTGAAAACCAGCGGGCTTTCGCAGAAGCCAGCTGCCCTGTTTGGGACATCAGGCAGGGAAAAGCCACGAATCTGCACCCGCCCAGTGGAGTCCAACTGTGAGTGCTCCTTGTAAATATTTCTCTACTGTCCTCTTGCGTGAAACTCTTGGGAGTGGGGCAAAAGACGCTCCAGAAATCTGCTCTCCCAGACGCCATTTCCAGGGCGGGTCTCCAGAACATGAAAACCGGCGGGCTTTCGCAGAAGCCAGCTGCCCTGTTTGGGACATCAGGCAGGGAAAAGCCACGAATCTGCACTCGCCCAGTGGAGCCCAACTGTGAGTGCTCCTTGTAAATGTTTATCTACTGTCCTCTTGCGTGAAACTCTTGGGAGTGGGGCAAAAGAGGCTCCAGCAGAGCACGGCCGCTCCGCTTCGCTACGCGGCCGTGCGCTCTTTCTAAGAAAAGAACACCATCATAATAAGAAGAAAAAATCACACTAAGAACTGAGCTATAACACAGAAGCAAGCATTCCTCTTCGGACTGTCTTCTCCGTTGAATGCTTGGGCCTAAGGTTTGATCCAGTTTGTGGCTTCACCCACGGAGGACTCCCCTCCCTTAGAGACAAGTCAGCCCATCCAGAAAGGGCAGAGCCAGAGAAGTGTGCTGCCTACATCATATAGCCAATGAATACCACCACAAAACGTAGAAAAACCCAAAATACAAGTGTGACAATGGGGAAACAACGCAGGCCAGCATCAGACATAGAGAATGAAGAGGACAATTCTGATGACCAGATAATGGCCAACCAACTAATCAATCTCTCAGATAAGGACTTTAGCAATATGGAATATGTTCAATGAACTCAAAGAAACCATGAATCGAGTTGAACAGAACACTAATAAGAACCAAGAAAATATGAAGACAAAAATCAGAAAACTCCAAACTGAAATAACATATCAATTAACAGGCCTGAAAAAGTCAGTAAACGAAGTGAATGACAAAATGGATAAGCTCTGGGACAGGGTATCAGAAGCTGAGAATAGACTTGGTGCTGTGGAAAATGAGATACATAACAATTCCATACAGCAGGAGAGATTGGACAAAAAACTTAAAGCAAATGAGCAGACAACGGAAAAATTAGTCAAAGAATGGGGACAGATGAAAATAGAAGTCTATGATAAGATCAACAGAAACAACTTAAGAATCATTGGAGTCCCAGAGACCCAGGAAGAAAATTCCCAGGAAGAATCAATGGTCAAGAACATCAATAAAGAGAAACCTCCAGAGCTAAAAAATATAGGTGATCAAATCCTACATGCTCGAAGAGTACCAACCAAAAGAGACCCCAGAAAAAACACCCCAAGACACATCCTAGTCACAATGACAAATCCCACAGATAGAGACAGAATTCTGAAAACAGCATAATCAAAAGGGGAAATTACGTTCAAGCAAGCGTCCTTGAGATTTACAGCAGACCTGTCACCAGAAACACTCAATGCCAGAAAGCAGTGGTGGGATATTGTGACAAGACTGAATGAAATGAATGCTTCACCCAGAATACTATACCCAGCAAAACTCACTTTCCAATTTGACGGAAGAATACATGGTTTCACAGACAAAAAGCAGCTCAGAAACTTTACAGACTCCAAACCAGTCTTAAGAGAAAAACTGAAAGACCTAATTTAAGACAAGACTAACCAAGAGAAACACCAAATTTCGATATAAAGATGGAATTAAATCCCAGGACAATTCTTTCTCTCAATGTCAATGGACGAAATGCACCAGTCAAGAGACACAGAGTGGCTAAATGGATCAAAAAACTCAATCCAACCTTCTGCTCCCTACAAGAAACGCACCTGAATAGTCAGAACAAACATAAACTCAAAATAAAAGGCTGGAGAAAAATTATCCAAGCAAACAACACCCATAAAAAAGCTGGAGTGGCCATACTAATATCAGATAATGCAAACTTTATACTCAGGAAGGTTGTAAGGGACAAAGATGGACATTTTATATTAATCAAGGGGTATGTAGAGCAGGACAAAATAACTCTCCTAAACATATATGCACCGAATGAGGGGCCAGCAAAATATTTAAAACAACTGTTGACAAATCTGAAACATAATATCAATAACAACACAATAATTGTGGGGGACCTCAACACGGCTTTGTCAACACTGGATAGGTCAACCAGACTGAAACCCAACAAGAATATATTAGATCTGAGGAGAGAATTGGAAGAAAGAGGCTTAGTGGATATATATAGGACACTGCACCCCCAGAAACCTGGATACACATTCTTCTCCAATGTACATGGGACATTCTCCAGGATAGACTACATGCTGGCACATAAAACATACCTCCATAATATCAAGAGGATAGAAATTTTGCAGACTGCCTTTGCTGACCACAAGGCTCTGAAATTATTTGTGAATTCCAAAGGGACTCAGAAGAAAAACCTTAACACCTGGAAGTTAAACAGCCTCATACTCAATAACCAGTGGGTCCGAGATGAAATCAAGGAGGAAATCAAAAGGTTCCTGGAAACAAATGACAATCAAGACACAAACTATCAGAACTTATGGGACACAGCAAAAGCAGTACTGAGAGGAAAATTTATAGCTTTGCAAGCACACATCAGGAAGGAAGAAGGAGCTTACCTGAGTAGCCTAATGACACAGCTAATAGAACTAGAAAATTCTCAACAAAAGGACCCAAAAATAGGAAGACAGAAGGAAATAACAAAGCTGAGAGCAGAAATCAATGAAGTGGAAACCCAAAAAACAATCCAAAAGATCAACGAAAGCAGAAGTTGGTTCTTTGAAAAAATAAACAAGATTGATAGACCACTGGCAAACCTAACAAAGAAAGAGAGAGAGAGAAACTTGATAACTCGTATTAGGAATGAAAAAGGAGAGATCACTACTGATATGAGAGAGATTCAGAGGGTAATCAGAAACTACTTTGAAAAACTCTACGCCACTAAAAATGAGAACCGGAAAGAAATGGATAAATTCTTGGACTCTTATAATCTTCCACGGTTGAAGGAAGAGGATGTAGAATATCTAAACAACCCCATCACCATTGATGAAATTAGAATGGTAATCAAAAGTCTGCCAAAAAACAAAAGCCCAGGCCCAGATGGATTCACTAATGAATTCTTTCAAACTTTCCAAGAGCAACTACTACCAATCCTGGCAAGACTCTTTCATGAAATTGAACAAACGGAAACACTTCCAAATAGCTTTTATGAAGGCAACATCACCTTGATACCTAAACCAGACAGAGATGCTACAAAAAAAGAAAATTACAGACCAATATCGCTGATGAATGCAGATGCAAAGATCCTCAACAAAATCCTGGCAAATAGGATTCAATGCCTCATTAAGAAGATCATCCACTATGATCAAGTAGGTTTCATCCCAGGTATGCAAGGCTGGTTTAACATCCGTAAATCTATCAACATCATACACAACATCAATAACAAGAAAAATAAAAACCACATGATCATATCAATAGATGCAGAGAAAGCATTTGATAAGGTCCAACACCCATTCTTGATCAAAACTCTCAGCAAGATGGGAATGGAAGGAACCTTTCTCAATCTAGTTGAAGCCATCTACCACAAGCCAACGGCAAATATTATCCTCAAAGGAGAAAAACTAAAAGCCTTCCCTCTAAATTCTGGTACAAGACAAGGCTGTCCTCTCTCACCACTCCTATTCAACATAGCACTGGAAGTACTTGCTATAGCGATTAGGCAAGAAAAAGATATCAAGGAAATCCAGATAGGAAAGGAAGAAGTCAAGCTCTCACTGTTTGCAGATGACATGATACTCTACTTAGAAAACCCTAAAGCCTCTACCAAAAAGCTTCTAGAAACAATAGACTCATATAGCAAGGTGGCAGGCTACAAAATTAACACAGAAAAATCAATGGCCTTTCTATACACCAAAAGTAATAAGGAAGAAATGGACATTAAGAAAACAACCCCATTCACAATAGTGCTACACAAACTCAAATATCTTGGAATCAACTTGACTAAAAATGTGAAGGACCTATACAGAGAAAACTATAAAACTCTGCTCCAAGAAATAAGAGAGGACACGCGGAAATGGAAATGCATACCCTGCTCGTGGATTGGCAGGATTAACATCATCAAAATGGCAATACTCCCCAAGGCATTATACAGATTTAATGCTATCCCTCTAAAGATACCCATGACATTCTTCAAAGAAGTGGATCAAACACTTTTGAAATTCATTTGGAACAATAAACACCCTCGAATAGCCAAAGCAATCATTGGGAAAAAGAATATGGGAGGAATTACTTTCCCCAACTTTAAACTGTACTACAAAGCAATAGTTATCAAAACAGCATGGTATTGGAATAAGGACAGGCCCTCAGATCAGTGGAATAGGCTTGAATACTCAGAAAATTTTCCCCAGACATACAATCAACTAATTTTTGATAAAGGAGCAGGAAACCCTAAATGGAGCAGGGAAAGCCTCTTCAACAAGTGGTGTTGGCACAATTGGATAGCTGCTTGCAAAAAATTGAACTTAGACCCCCAGCTATCATCATGTACGAAGGTAAAATCCAAATGGATTAAAGACCACGATATCAGCCCCAAAACCATAATATATATAGAACAGCACATAGGCAAGACACTCCAGGACATTACAGGCATCTTCAAGGAGGAAACTCCCCTCTCCAAGCAAGTGAAAGCAGAGATTAACAGATGGGAATATATTAAGCTGAGAAGCTTCTGCACCTCAAAGGAAATAGTGCCCAGGATACAAGAGCCACCCACTGAGTGGGAGAAACTATTCACCCAATACCCATCAGATAAGGGGCTAATCTCCAAAATAACAAGGCACTGACAGAACTTTACAAGAAAAAAACATCTAATCCCATCAAAAAATGGGGAGAAGAAATGAACAGACACTTTGACAAAAAAGAAATACAAATGGCCAAAAGACACATGAAAAAGTGCTCCACATCACTAATCATCAGGGAGATGCAAATCAAAACAACGATGAGATACCACCTCACACCACAGAGAATGGCACACATCACAAAGAATGAGAATAAACAGTGTTGGCGGGGATGTGGAGAGAAAGGAACTCTTATCCACTGCTGGTGGGAATGCCGTCTAGTTCAACCTTTATGGAAAGCGATATGGAGATTCCTCCAAAAACTGGAAATCGAGCTCCCATATGATCCAGCTATACCACTCCTAGGAATATACCCTAAGAACACAAAAATACAGTACAAAAACCCCTTCCTTACACCCATATTCATTGCAGCACTATTTACCATAGCAAGACTCTGGAAACAACCAAGATGCCCTTCAACAGATGAATGGCTAAAGAAACTGTGGTACATATACACAATGGAATATTATACAGCTGTCAGGAGAGATGAAGTCATGAAATTTTCCTATACATGGATGTACACGGAATCTATTATGCTGAGTGAAATAAGCCAGAGAGAGAGAGAAAAACACAGAATGGTCTCACTCATCTATGGGTTTTAAGAAAAATGAAAGACATTCTTGCAATAATAATTTTTAGACACAAAAGAGAAAAGAGCTGGAAGTTCCAGCTCACCACAGGAAGCTCACCACAAAGAGTGATGAGTTTAACTAGAGAAATAACTACATTCTGAACTTTCCTAATAATGAGAATGTATGAGGGAAATGGAGAGCCTGTTTAAAGTACAGGCAGGGGTTAGGTGGGGAGGAGGGAGACTTGGGACATTGGTGGTGGGAATGTTGCACTGGTGATGGGTGGCGTTCTTTATATGACTGAAACCCAAACACAATCATGTATGTAATCAAGGTGTTTAAATAAAATTAAAAAAAATATCTACTCTAATATCTGAAAATTTCATCCAACATTTTATTTTCTAGACAGAAATCTGGCAACCTAAAAAGTATATTATTCCCACTGTATACTGTTATTATATTCCACATCCATATTTTTTAAAGCAGAGTTTCTTAGAATGTCAAGGTGCCCTTCAGTAATTGTGGGACCACCTCTGAAAGCTATCATTATGAAGATTAATTATTTGCTTAATGCTGATGGATCTGGCACTGTACCAGGCATAAAGAATATGTGCACAGGACTCAAGAGGCACACAATCTAAATTAGAAAGATAAATAGATATTCTAAGAGCTCAGTGGGCGATTAAAACCTTGACGTGTAAGTCACCATGTTCACATTTATAATATAATACTACTCTCCCTTTTCAGTGCAGTAACATCTCATAAATACCACTGATGTGGAGAGGATGACAATAAGGACATTTGTAAAACTGTGTGAAATCACTCTAGAATATTATTTATTTCAATGACTTTATTACTGGACAGCTGTTTACAAATTTAGGAGCAGATTGGTCCATGGATGAATGAATTTTGGTTGAAGAAACAAAAGCATGAGGGACCTTTGAGGTCTCACTGATAAAATTCCTAGAAACCAATGTTCCATCATTTCTATAGGGAGTAGCTGAATTTTTTTACTCTAATTGATTAGTAGTAAATATTGTCTGTATTATACTGACAATGCATAAGATATAAAACATATCTTTAGGGACATTGAAAATCCAGAAGTTCATATAGAGCCAGGAAGGAAAAAAAGCTCTCAGATTTTAGTGTTGAAATACAGTGAGGTTTAAAATTTCTGCAACCTATTGTCTACTTGTCATCAAACAAATTATATTCTTCTGGCCTATGTGAGAGCCAAAAAATGTTCCCAGAAAATGTATTTATTAAAATGGTTAAAAATCTATATTTTTAATAATCAGAACTGATTTCAAAACCTAGCTGTGTCTCTTTTCTGTATAACTTGGACTAGTTGCTTAAATGTGATGTGGTTCAGTGGTCTATTATAGGAAGTAGGGATGATAATACTAGTATGTTTGAGTTATTTAAGGATGAGAGAAGATTCTTGTTGAAAAATAGCTATCTGTTTGATACAACATAAATACAATATTTTTATTACCATTATGTTTCTCATATATTTTAATCATTGCAGAGATGTTCTCAACCAATGGAGTTAAAACTACTGTTCTTTGTAATTTCTCACAAAGAAAAAATTAATTGCTCAGACAGACTTATGACTAAAAAAACATTGATTTTTCAAAAAGTTTAATTTATTAGGCTTCACATTTTCACTGTAAAGAAAAGACAAGCAATAAAATATAACTAAAATAGTAGTTGTAAAAATTATATGAATTTTATATGTGAATAAATATGGACTGTGATATACACCAAAAATTACTTTAAATGTACATATCTTTGTCTTAATAGAATAAGTTCTGTTGTAAGTGGTGATTTGGCAAATTCATGTATCTAAATACTTGGAGGCAACCAATAATATATATTTTCTGGTTTGGGGCCACACCTGGTGATGCTCATGAATTATTCCATGATCTGAGCTCTGGATTCACTCCTGAAAATCATATAGGATGCCTCAAATAAATCTGGGTAGGCTGTGTGTAAGACCAATATCCTACACACTGTACTATTTCTCCAGCCCCTATATTTTAATTTACATTATCTCTGAATAGCAAGTCATTATTAATTTTGTTAAGTGAATAATAGACATTCTTCCAAAATAATCACTAAAATTATTTTTAGAATAATAAGAACTGATAAATTATAAGATGTTTGCATTATAGTCCATAAAATAGCCTTTAGTTACATGTGATATCAAAAGAGATTTCCCAGAAAAAGAAAAAGTGGTGAATAGCAAAAATAGCCAAGAAGATGTAGATTTTATAAAGCCATTACTTCATCTAATACTTAATTATAAAAATTTACATGACATACAGCAGATAAAACCCTAGCAATATAATAGTGGATGAACATACATGTCCCTTATCATTATAAAAATGTATTTCAGTGGGCAAGATTGGTAGATGTAGGTCAAATAACTGGAAAAATAAATGTAAAATTATAACTTGGATTATTGCTATAAATAATGATATAACTGTCATGAAAATATATTTGAACGTATGTTGTAGGAACTTTTTTCCTTTGCCTCAAAGTTGTAGCTGAGCTACTTCCTTCAGTTGGGAATGAAGTTCAGCTGAGAATTATATTCCATTGGAAATGATACATTTCATACATACATTCTAAGCAGTAGAGCTAAGTTCCAAAGTCCTTAGTTATTTATCTCCAAAAATATAAAAGAAATTATAAAATAATTATAAAGAAATATTTAATTTATTTATTTATTTTTGCTTTTTGGGCCACACCTGT
The DNA here is from genome assembly GCF_024139225.1 of Suncus etruscus. NCBI lineage: Eukaryota > Metazoa > Chordata > Mammalia > Eulipotyphla > Soricidae > Suncus > Suncus etruscus. The sequence goes on from NC_064851.1 coordinate 135,050,396, forward strand.
GACACTCAGGAGTTACTCCTGGCTATGTACTCAGAAATCGCTCCTGGCTCTGGGGATCATATGGAATGCCGGGGTCCATCCTGGATCGACCGCTTGCAAAGCAAACACCCTACCACTATGCTATCGCTCTTGTCCCATAAAGAAATTGTTTTTTTGTTTTAGGGTCACACCCTGTGATGCTCAGGAGTTACTCTTGGCTATGCACTTTATGCTCCTCCATAAAGAAATATTTATTGAACTAAGGTTCGGAGACTCCTCAACACATTTCAAATAGAACTTCCATATGATCTAGTAATTCTACTACCCCCAAGAACACAAAAGTAATCTCAAAACTTGTAAGCATACCTATGTTCATCATAGTACTGTTTATAATGGAAAAGATAATAACATAACCTACTTTTGGGTTAAATTAAAACTATTATGATATATAGGGAACTGAGCAATGGTGCAGCAGTAGGGCATTTGTCACAATATATGCATATATATATATATATATATATATGCAAAGAGGTAGCATTTGAAGTAAGCGTTAAGTCCTGCTTATTTAACAGCATCAGGACAAAAAATTATGGGGATTATATAGATATGTATAGTATATTCATCATAGAAAATCTCAGTGATGGTTAATTTCATGTGTCTTGATATTGAAGTGTCCAGATATTTGACCAATTATTTCTGGATATTTTTGTAAGGGCACTCCCAGAGGGCATTAATGTTTAACTCAATAATAAGTAATCATCCAATCTCTGAAAATAATACAAAAATGTAATCGTTTGCTTTTTTTATATATGGCAGCTGGAGTAGAACTATTGTCCCTGGTTCCCAGGTCTTCAGACTCCGATTGAATGATACCACCAACTTACTTGAGTTTAGCTAACAGCAGAGCATGGACTTACTAGCCTCCACAACAGTGTAAATATGTTCATTATATCAATCCATCACCAAGCTATCATCTATCATCTATCACCTATCTATCTCTATATATTTGCTTAATACCTACATATCATGTACCTCCCTATCATATATTCCTATCTTATATCATCTATAAGATACCCCCTATCTTATATTATCTGTATCTTTTATCAATCAACCTATCTTACTTGTTTTTATATAGACTCTTCTGAGTTGTCATGACTAATACAATCTCACTCTAAAGAATCACCTGTCAAGACAAAAGGATATTTAGTCTTAGGAATTTAAATATGACAAATTATGAAATTTTATATATGGCATATTATAAAAGGATCATGTGGAAATAAAATTGTTATTATATATCTTTTTGGAAACAAAAATCATAAACATATAGGAAGTTTGTTACACAGAGAAAGAAAGATGAATTTGAGGTCAGAATGAATGCACTAAACAAACTAAAATATTTATTAGTTGAGGCATCTAACTTATCATCTCTTCCATCATCAGTTACTCTCTGCTTTCCTGGGTTTAATATTTTTTGCTCAGTTTTGTTAATTATTAGATTTAAGTTACATTTTAAATAAAATAGATCTCCTATTGGAGTGGAATTAAAACAGCTGAGTAGTTAAAGGAAAATCTGGGAGCTGAATGAGAGAGGAAAATTATGTGTGTATACTTAAAAAGTAGTTGAAAACAAGTTCCAGATTAAAAAGAGTGGAGAGTTAAAATGAGAAAATCAATTTTAAATTAATATTTTATAGATAAAATTGTTCTAATTGCACAGATTGTTTATATAAAAGAGACAATTGTTGATAAAGTGAAAATATTCTTATTCCTAATGACTTAAATGTTATAAAAACTTTACATTTTAATATATAATTTAACTCACTCTGAGCTATAGGGCAGAGCTGGAGAACATCCATATGAGACTTATAATTAAACGGTAGCTGGCTCTGATACATGATGGGTGCAGACACAGATGTTTTCATAGGCTGCCTCGGCCAATCTACATGTATTGTATGGCCTTAAAATGATGCCATAAATATGCAAATGATCCTTATCTGAAGAAATGTCATCGTGATATATATAAGAATTAAGAAAAGTGGGCACAGAGAGATACCACAGCAGCGTTTGCCTTGCAAGCAGCCGATTCAGGACCAAAGGTGATTGGTTCGAATCCCGGTGTCCCACATGGTCCCCCGTGCTCTCCCAGGAGCTATTTCTGAGCAGACAGCCAGGAGTAACCCCTGAGCACTGCCGGGTGTAACCCAAAAACCAAAAAAAAAAAAAAAAAAAAAAAGAATTAAGAAAAGTGAGTGGAGAAATTCAAGGACAACCCTAATTGCCCAGGAAAGGGGAGACTAAAAATGCAAATATGTAGGTGGTAAAATATATCTTGAAAGAAAAAGGGCAAATAAAATTTCTCAGTATACAAAAAAAAAAACCAAAACAAAACAAACAAAAAGGGGCCGGAGAGAGAGCATGGACAGTAAGGCGTTTGCCTTTCATGCAGAAGGTCATCAGTTCAAATCCTGGCGTCCCATATGGTCCCCCAAACCTGCCAGGAGCGATTTCTGAGCATGAAGCCAGGAGTAACCCCTGAGCGCTGCTGGGTGTGACCCAAAAACCAAAAAAAAAAAAAAATTTCTCAGAATAGAGAATAGAGGGTCAAATGGAGTTTCTCTCTCCACTGACAGACCTTGCTATTCCCAGATTTACGCATGGAGGAAGGGGAAAGATCTCAAGAGGCAAGGGAACTCCTCCAATTGATTTAGCTAACTGGGCCACCAGTTCAGAGCAAAGACCAGAGGATGCAGGACTGTTTATACCCTCAGATAGTATGATGCTGGAGAATAGCAGGGTTACTTATGTGGTGCTCTGTGACCTACATAAATATTCTCTGCACTTTTCAGAAAAAAATGTAATACCAACTGCAAGGCATTAAAGCCTGTTCTGTCTTTCTGGATTATGTGAAAAATATTGGTAAGGACAGTTGTCTTATAAAATTTCCTAAGAGATTGCCATGTTCACACTGGAGCCAGCTTCATAGACTAATTTGTTTCTAGAAAGAGATGTAAGTCAAGCCATGAAAAATCATGCATAAACTGGACATGCAACAGAAAGTTGGCAACCTTAGGAGAGTACAGGTCAAGCCTCCATCCTGCCAAAATCACTGCTTTGCCAATGGCCCTACTTAATCACCCCTCTATGATTCTTTTAGGGATATCAATCTGACCAAACTTTAGGTAAGCAGGTATTCAGGCATTCAGCCTACTATTTTAGGAGTGAGTGTGAGCACCTCCTTCTTCCAGGAGACCTGGCAGCTGCAACCACACCCACATACACAATCACCATATTCATGCTAGTCCAGTTCCATAAACTCATTCTTTTCTCAAAAAAAAAGATGTAAAACAAGACAAGAAAAATCATGGGTACACTGACCACGCAGCATAAAGCTGGCAGTCTCTAATCTTGGTGGAGAGGGATGGCCAAGCCCATGGCCCTGCCCCTGTACCTGCTACATCCATCACCCAAAATCACCACCTTGACTGCAGACTTGCTTCACCACTCCTCTATAATTCTCTTTGGAGTCATCTATCTGACCGAACTTCAGGTATGCTGGTATCTGGGCTGATATCACCAGGGTTTTTTTGAGCTATTGTGGGCACTCTTTTTCATGCATCCTCCTTCATCTGTGAGACCTGGCAGTTGAGAGTATGCCCCTAAAAAACACAATATCAGTAATAGTGATTTGAATTTCTGGAGAGATTCATTGTTTGATGCTGTCATCCCTCTAGGCACACACCAATTTAACAGAATGGTCAGCTAACGAGTTACTAAACCTTATGCCATTGTATTGAGGACTTCATTGAAGATAAAATTTTCACACATACTTCTTTTTTTCTTTTTTTAAAGTTTCTTTCTTTTCTTTTTCTTTTTTCTTTATTTTTTAAATAACTTTGTTCTCACTTATCTGGAAATAAATGTATTATGGTCAACTATGTGATGCATTTTTTAAAAATAGAGTAAAAATAATAATTCCCTAGAAGGTCCAGGGAAATAACTGGAGTGGAAGAACACATGCTTAACATATGTGATACACCAAATTCAATTTCAGTTACTGCATGCAATACCCCTACACTATCAGTTGTGGGCCTGGGTCTTCTAGAGCACTACCTGAGGCAAAATATTTATAAAAATTAATTTAAAATAGGCCAGAGAGATAATACAGAAATATGGTGCTTGTCTTTTATGTGGCCAACCTGGCACCACATATGGTCCCCTAGAATCTCCAGAGTGAGCACAGAGCTAGAAGTAATCCCTGATCACTGCCATGTGTGGCTCCCAAATAACCTCCATAACAAAAAATTATTAAAAATAAACTTATAAAACCAGAATTATAGCACTGTGGGTAGGGCATTTACCTTATACACAGCCGACCCAGGTTTGATCACCAGTATCTCATGAGATTCTGCAAGCCTGCCAGGAGCAATTTCTGAGTGTAGAGAAAGAAATTTCTGGGCACCCTGTGCCTGGCCCCAAAATAAATAAAGTAATTGCCCAAGAGTCATGGTCTCTCTGGAACAACAATGTCTCTGGTAGTGACATCATAGGCTTCAGAATTTCTGTGTGACATATTTAATGTGTACAGTAGCTCCTTTTAATACAATAATGAGTGATTTTCCAAGAACTCAATAAATTTCTTGTACTAACAGTAGTCACTGATTAGTGTTTCCACAGGGAAAAATTGCAAAATTATAATCATATAAAAATCAACACTAACTCCTTAGAAAGTAGCATAGCAATCCAATCTGTTTTATTTTTACCATCTGTATGATTTATTTAAAAATACATTATTGTTGCCATGGAGGTAGCCCATAGGACTAATGAGCATGTTTTGCATGTGAGGTTCCTAATTTTGATCACTAATAATGCATGATCTCCCCCAGCACTATTATATATGGCCTCTTGAGCACTGTTGAACGTAATCCTAAATAAACAATCAGTAATTTTCTTAAGAAAGTAATAGAAACCTGTTTTAGCATATATGTAGTATATCTTAATGTCCTATTGTAACCTCCTCTATCAGGGAAGATACTTATATCCTCCTCACTTATAATAATTACTCCTATTCAGCTTGCAATCTGCATCTCCATGTTGTATCTTTAAGACAAAGTATCATTTTCTTTCCCCATGAACTGTGGCCTTGAGCTGTCTATATTCAAACATGTCCTCCTGCGTTGTTTCTACAACTAACTATCCCTTGCTTTTATTTGCCAAGAAGGGGTTCTGTTCTCATATTCTTCGCCATCAGCAGTGACGACTCCTTCTGGGGACTGCTCATTCCCTTGTAGCTTCCTCTTTAATCACTTTACCTCATTTCTGTGTCCTTGGGCAGCCCTATAGAGTCCTCCAACTATTTTTTTCTACCTAGAAGAAAATTTGAAAGCAAATAGTGACATACGATTAATCACATGCAAATCCATGCATGTCTTTTCTTTTCCCCAAAGTATTCTTTCATGGAGCAAACAGATTTTTAAATTGAAGGCACAGAGCAGTCTAAGCATTATTGTTCCATTATTTTAAAAATATATTAAAAATATTATATTGATTGAGCACAAATTATGCTCACTATAAAAATAGGAAGAGATAACCTGAAAATGACAAGAAATAATTACATGATACAGTAAATTTACCAAATGAGTACAGGTAAGAAAATAACACAATAAATATAAGTTAAATAGAATAAATCTTAGGGGAGTCTGAAACAGGTTGCTGGTATTTTTAGGAGAGTATATTCAATAAAATAGATAGGCCAGTTTTTAGAATGAGAATGTATTTGTGAAATGAGTACTGAAGGAAAGAGAGACAGAGGTTGGAAAAAGGCATTCTGGTGGAAGAGTAAGGACAAAGAAAACAAGACTATTGGGAACAACAGATAAACAATTTTTTTAAATATAAAACTGATACATTGCAACAAACATGATAAGTCTTTTAATTTGTCATGAGAGGCAAACTTTTGTCATGAGAGTCTATTGACTATTAAATCCATCATGAGAAAATAAACATGATGGTATAAATACTTTAACAGGATTCCACTAAAACTTATTTTATTATTAGATTCATTTGGAAATACCAGAATGGAATCTACCAAATGTCCTCCTTTATAACACCTGAAAATCACTTGAAATTCAAATTTCAATACCAATAAAGTTGTATTTATTGGGCATTTATATATTGTCAATGGTGTGGTTGAATGATGTGACAGAGTATAAGTGGCCATGAAACTCAATTACTTATTTTCTGACCCTGATCTTTGGTCTATCCAATTTAAACTGAGAGAGCAACTCCGCTTCCTGAGAAACCTCTGCAACTTGCTGGCAGCAACAACTTTAACAGAAAAATTACATTTTTTTTGGCCACCAGGCCTTCCAGCTAATGAAAAGGATACACATGACAGAAATCCTTACATCTAGTTGATTTTATTTTTTTAGTCCATATTTTTTGGTCCATTAAGATAAATATATTTATTTATTTGGTCCATTTTATTTTTATTTATTTATTTATTTTGGTTTTTCGGGCCACACCCATTTGATGCTCAGGGGTTACTCCTAAGTGCTCAGAAATTGCCCCTGGCTTGAGGGGACCATATGGGGCGCTGGGGGATCGAACTGCAGTCGTGATCTTTCCTTGGCTAGCACTTGCAAGGCAGACACCTTACCTCTAGTGCCACCTCACCAGCCCCTGGCCCATTTTAAATTAATTCAGCCAATACATAATAAAGCTAAATACTGACTTTATAGTGCATTCTGATTGAAATCAATCTTGAAATTTTTCCTCATGATAGTGAATATTTTTTATATATTTACTTCTTTTTACTTATTTTTGAGGCAGTGTTGGTTTAGCAAGAGAATAAATGCTTATATGTTTTGTCGGTACAATATTACCACAAAATACTCAATATATAAGAATCAGTATCTCTCCATCACAGTCAACTAGAACCCTTCAAACTCCCTAGTCACATCCTTGGTAAGCCCAATTTTGTAGCAGAATTGAGGATCAATACACTGAATGTTTATACTCACAGTGTTGAAATAAAAATAAAAAATATACTGGACTAGGAGATAGGGTTGAAATGCATACTTTACCTGAAGCAGGCCAAGTTTGATACCTAGTACCACATGTTCCCTTGAGCATGCTAGAAAGAATTCCTAAGCATTGATCCAGGAGTAACTCCTAACTCCTACCAGTATAGACAAAGACTCTCTGCAATAAGAGACACACACTTCAAAATAGAAAAAAGTTCATTTTAATTGCTTGTTTCCTTATATTGCTGCAACTTTACTTAAAACTATCACTATGCACTAAACTGAATATATATGTTATATCATTTAATTTAAGGCTTAATATATTTCTTAAAACTATATATTCTTTTTATGTTATAATTAACTTATAACCCAAATTTTTATAGTTCAAGACTTTTTTCCCTCCATTACTCCATGAACTCTTCAATATGTACTCACTCTGTAAAAAGACATACAAAGATTATAAAATAAAAACTATTGTAATGAGTTCATACCTTTATAGGATTATGTAAAATAAAAACTAGATTTCTTTTGCTTTATTCAATAACCAGAGCTGGCGTCTGGTTATACTGAACTGAAAGGATTAATCATTTTTTCTTGATAATTTTTATTAGTTATGATTTATTCAAATAAAGACACCGAATAAAACAACACTTCAGAGAACTGCATTTCCTTACTCCTATCTATACAAAACCAAAATAAATGAGACTTTGCCTACAATTAAATAAACTCTATAGCTATAATTAAGGTTAAATTGATAATATTAGTAATTTATATTACCTGAATTGTTAAAAAAAAAAAAAAGTAAGCCACTTCTACATGAACATACTTTTATCTACTTTGTGACTCCTCTTTCTGTTTTCTTACATAATAATATGGAATTAATATCCTCTAATGTGGGTAGGGAAGCAATTCACATGATAGGGGATGAAATGATAGTACAGTGGGTAAGGCATTTGCCTTATATGCAGTCAATCAAAGTTCAATCCCTTTCAATTATATGGTCCTCTGAACCTGCTAGGAGTGTTTCTAAATTCAGTGCAAGGAGTAAGATTTCTCAATATACACAAAACAAACAAACAAAAATTTATAAAATGCAGACCTTAGATGTACAAGGTCTTGAGATTGATCCATGACTCTGCGTAGTCCATATAAAGTGCATCCTACAGGTGAAAATCATCTTTGTCCACTTGTTTACAGATTGGCTATGCACTGGAATCATAATGTTACATTGTGACTAAAAAGATCATGATTTCACGATTGGCAAACATGAAATTATTCGCTACATAAACTTTTGCAGAAAATATTTGCAAATGGCTGATTTAGTTCAACTCATCTCATTGTGTATGGAAGAATACTGCGTTCAGAAGAGATTTAGATAACAAAGAAATAAATATACTCTGTAACTCTTGTCTCAGTATCTAGAGCTAAAAAAAAAAGTGACACACCTTTCCTACTCATTCAATAAAAGCTAAATTCTTACCTGTTCAGATCAATTATTAATTCCCTAAAAATATAAATTCACTTATACAATTATGTCACAACTCATGCTATTATATTTATTTAGACATTTGTTTTGCATTGTTTCTTTGGAAAACTTCTACTTATTCCACAATACCCAAATTCAATGTCATATCTTCTCAACAACTTTTCATGAACTCTTTCAGCAGAAATAATATTTTACCTATACAGTTATAGCAAGTTATATGTGCCCTTCCTTTAAAAAATCTGGTTAGTAAAACTGTTCAGTGGTATAAGTTATAAATTGCCTGTATGAATTTCTGGGCTCCATTTCTGGCAATGACAAGAACAAAAAATAAAATATTTGCTAGAATCTTTCTGAATCCCAATTACTCTGGATTATTAGTTATTAGCATCAGTCTAGATTTTATGACTGTGATTTTTATTTATTTAAGTACCATAGATACAAAATTCATCATGAGTGATTTTCAGTTATAGAATGTACATCACTCTTCAACAGTGCATATTTTCCACACAATGTCCCCAGTCTCCTCCCACCACAACTACCTCGACCTGATCTGGGGCAGGCATTTTAGTTCTCTCTCTCTCTCTCTCTCTCTCTCTCTCTCTCTCTCTCTCTCTCTCTCTCTCTCTCTCTCTCTCTCTCTCTCTCTCTCTCTCTCTCTCTCTCTCTCTCTCTCTCTCTCTCTCTCCTCTGCTTCTCTCTTTTCCTTTTTTTTTTGATTTTTTGGGCCACACCCTTTTGATGCTCAGGGGTTACTCCTGGCTAAGCGCTCAGAAATTGCCCCTGGCTTGGGGGGACCTTATGGGTCGTCGGGGGATCGAACCGCGATCCTTCCTTGGCTAGAGCTTGTAAGGCAAGGCACCTTACCTCTAGTGCCACCTCTCCGGCCCCGACTCTTTTCCTTTTTGACACTATGATTTACACTATTGTTAATAAATAGGTACCATGATGCATATCACTTTGTCCCATTTCAACAACTAGTTCTTGTAAAGAGTGATAGGTTCCAAAACTTGTCGTCAAAATGGACCCTAATTGCATTCACTATTCTCTGTGCTAAGCTTCCTACCATAGACTGGTCTTCCTTGGTATCATCTCTAGTGTCTGTGGAAATTATTACTGCAGGGGCTAAAAGATTTTTCAGGCACTGATTGACACCATCTAACACCACATTATAGTACCCTGAGCTCAAGCGTAATTCTTGAGCACAGTGGAGGCAGTACTTTACCAGTACCAGCAGTGTGACAATAGCTAAGATTTGAAATCAACCTAGATGTTCAAAAGCAGATGAATGGATTATAAAGATATGGCACACACACAATGTAATACTACTAATTGCATAAGGGAATGCCATAGTTTATATGGGAATTGCCTAGATCACCCTTGGTCCCAGAGTATAGTGAGGGAAGAAAAGAAATAGAGGGGGAGAAAGATAGATGAACAATATTGGGGCCAGGGTCAAGAGGACTCAAGTACATCTTTGGGGTTAAAGAAGGATAAAGCTAAATATCTTTTCCTTGAACCACAGAATCAGTAACATCGAAATCATGAGACCCACTTTAACAACCATACTTAAAAAGGTTTCTGTCAAGAGGACAGATTGCGAGGGAAAGGTATGGGAAGAAACAAATCAGTGAATAAATGTTGGCATTAGTGAAGGGATTGATGCTGGAACATTGGATTGATGGTGATCTGAAGCTCAACTATGAATAACTGTAAATTATGGCATGTTAATGATAAAAAATTCTTAAATTAATATCCTTTAATTTCCTTTGAAAATAAACCACAAAGTGGGATTTCTTAGAGCCTTACATAGTATCAGAGAATCCTGGTTGTGGTTCAGAGGAAAGATTTAGTTATTCAGTGTCTTGAAAAGTGAGGCGAGTTTTTGCCTTTCAGATTGAACAACCATCAAAGGTAGTGCTCTGCTCATTGTACTGTGTTGCATACAGTCTAGATGACACCATGGTAAAAGGAGGAAATAAAAATGATAAGTCATCAAAAGCATTTCGCTTGTTTTGTTGTAATTGTAACTATTAATATTTTTCAATTAAAACACCAAAATTTCTAGCACCACACAGGTTATATGTATTATATACATATATACATGTTAAATCAAGTGGCTTTAAACCAAGTTAAAAGTATGTGCAATCACCATATTTATGATTTATAACCATCTATGGTATAGTAGTGTCTATATTTGGGTATTCTATATTTATATATGTCATTGAGTCTATATTAAAATTCCTGCTATTGTTCTTCCTGAGCTGATTTCTGAAGTTATTTTCTCCCTCTTCTTTCAAAACTCCTGCTTTTCATTATTTCCTTGAATAGATTTGTAAGTGCTTTGCCAGCATCAAGGTTGTCTTGTTATTCAAACCTCATAGTAGTAAACAGAGAGTTCCATGTCCCAACCAACAAAGATGCATATATTGAGGGCTTTTTAATATTAATACTATAGAGTACCCCCTGGGGCTAGTAGACATACATATAAGAGACAGCTTCAGGTTCTTAAATAGAATTCAAATGTCCAAATTTATTTCATTAGCATGCGGCAACACTTTTAGAATTTTATATGTAGCTGGATGTTTATTTACAAAATATACTTTGAAGTGACTGAGATCAAAAAGATCATTTTTACCTTATATCTAAGGTTATCATCCATATGGATGCCTAAGTCTACAGGTTTCCTCAAGTCTCAGAAAAGGTGAATCAAGTACATTTCAAAACCCCATAGATGTACTGCTAGATCACAGCTATCTATACATTGTGTCTGATTTATTTCTTAATGCTAAAGAAAGGGCCAGACATTGTAAAAATGACTCTATAGGAGTCATTAATGAATTCTTCATGCTCCCATTCTAAATATCAATAATGCACATTTTTATTACTGTGGAAATACGGTGGAGATAAAAGTAATGAAAATCAACTCACGTTGATGAGATTCATTTAATCTCTGTTGATTTACCCTACTTTACTGTAACTGGGACAGCAGAGGAAGAGAAAGCTCTCCCAAGAAATTAACAGTTGTCACATATAACAATCTTACATGTGACAGCTTGAAATTTGCACTAATAAATTCATTCATATTTATAACCCTATATAGGTTTTAATAACAGTATGATTTCATCTAAAATTGTAAATTTTGGGAGGAATTTTAGAATGCTTTAGCATTTAATTTGTCTTTTCCCCCATTTTCTTCTTCATTTTCTTTTCTTTCCTCCTTTCTTCCCTATCCTCCTGTTTACTCTCCTTCCACCTTTTGTTTCATTATTACTGTCGTATAACTGCTAAGTTTTAGACACAGCAATTGATTTTTTTTCCTAATTCACAATTTTGTGGAGTCCAGGGCAGAAAGATAAAAACTAGGGCTTATGTCTAGAACCAGAAGACTTAGTAAATATTTTATTATTATTATCTTTGTTCAATATTAATTTGTAAAACCATAACTTTGCTACTTCTAGAACATGTATGCAGCCTATAAATACTAAAACCTTTTTACCTTTACTCAATATGATGAGAATTCTGATAAAGATCCTTTGAGAATAGAATACATTAAGGACATAAAGAAGTAAGTTTGAGAATATTTGGGTTAAAAACCTTTTTTTTTTAATTATGCTGGCTTCATTTTGTTCTTTAAGTAGTGTCTACAAATCCTGTATCACTTGTACCTACATTGTTCTGTACTGAGCACCTCTTCTAATGAAAATCATGTCTCAAAATCCTGAAAATTCCTGTCTCAAATAACTAAATAAAAAAATTGACTATATGAAAGGTTTCCAATAAATAAAACATATTGTCCAATTTAAAGAAATAGTGTAAGTATTGGATGTTTAAATATATTAAATGTCAAATGGGAAAATTAATGATCATATATCACAAGAAGAAATCCTGCTTTGGCAACTTAGCACTGTTTTAAATCTTAAATTTCCTGCAGAGTTACTCATGGGATTGACCTATAGGAAGTCTATGATAACGAACCTCACATTCAGTTGACATTTCTGTTATTTGAAAATCCTCACAGGGATTCTAGATACCCCCAGAAACAGTAGACTGTTTCAAATAACAGTGAGGGTGCTATTTTATCCTTATATTCCATCTCACTGCAATTCTTCAAGAGCAGGACAATAACTTCCATTTATTTGATATACTCCTTAATATATTTTAAAGAGAATTATAATTTTATTTTTAAATAAAAATAAATATAATATTTATACAAATGCCTTTATATTTAACTTATTGCTTCCTTTTTCTGTTTCCAGTGTTACTTCTTTCCCCAACTTCATGACTTTATTATTTAAACTTCAATTTCTTTCTCAACTCATATATTTAAAAAAATCTAAATTTTCAGCTTTAAATTTTGAAAATGTTTATAATAATAATAATATAAAAACCAACACTTTCACAACTAACAGGAATGTTAAAGTCACTGACAAAATATAGGGCTTGAAAGAGTTTCTACTTTTTGGCTAATTCTCTTGGTTTAAAAGTGGATTTCAATTTAGAATATTTAAAAGCCTTTTCAGTAAATGATATTTGATTTTCAAAATCTTATATAAAATATCATTTTAGACAGAAGTAATAAAATTCAGCTTAATGCTATAATTACTCAGGATGTTTTATTTTCATATTATTGACACAATATAATGTAAAGATTTCTCTTTATACATTTATTATATCTTTCCTTTTAAAATAAATTAAAGATTTCCATAAAATATAATGCAGCCATACAGAAAATATGGGGTAATCCATTTCTAATACATAACACCATGGCAATGAAATGAACTATAATTTAAATAAAATCATCTTCTCTTGTGAAGAGCCCATTTTATGAACATCCCATTTCTCTCACAGAAAGAGGATGCTGATGAAAGGAGTAGGAGGTTAATAACAATCCCATTTTGTTCTACCATTTATTTTCTCCAAGCAGAACACTATGATTTGACAATCTTCTTGACCTTTGCAAACACAATCCCAAAGTAACTTCTAGAAATGAAACCATTTTCCCTGACAAGTTAAATAGTAAAGTTTGAAGGAAAAAGGAATATTTTGAAGCTTGGGGTCCCTTGGTTTGATTTGTCCCTATAAGAGCAAATGTCACTCATTTATTTTTTTTCTTCTTCCAAATGCAGAAATGATTTATTTTAGTTAACCAAGCAAAAAGGGAAAACAAGTGGCCTAACTTGTTCCTATGCACTGGAATCATAATGTTACATTGTGACTAAAAAGATCATGATTTCACTATTGGCAAACATGAAATTATTCGCTACATAAATTTTTGCAGAAAATATTTGCAAATAACTAATTTAATTCAACTCATCTCATTGTGTATGGAAGAATACTGCGTTCAGAAAAGATTTAGATAACAAAGAAATAACATTAGGAACTGAGAGTGTACGTAGGTAAAGCAGTTCCCTTGTTGCAGCTGACCCAGGTTGAATCTTCAAGACTCTATTCATCCTCCAAACCTTCCAGAAGTGATCGCTGAAGAGCCCTGAGTAAATCCGGGTCACTCAGTGCTGAATCTTTTCAGACTTTGTTTCATAATCTAAATAAAATTGTTAAGTCAGGGCGACATAAGGCCATATTTGGGGGGGGGCAAGAATAAGAACTCATAATCTTTTAATAAACAGTTTGTGGCTTCGCTGGTATATTACCTATACTAACTATACCAAACTGAATTCTTGTTAAGTTATAATTGTATATTTCATCCTATTTTCATCCATTTTTCTAGGAAACATATTTTCCTTATACTTATGAGTATAAATTACTTGAGTAGAGAGCTTTCTTTTTAACTTATCTTAGTCTCAGCATATTTTAAATTTTATATAATTTAGTTTCTTTCTTGAAAAAATAAAAAAAAAAACACTGAAATCCAGAGGGATGGAGAAATATAGTACAGAGTTAAGATGTATTTTTTTGCATGTGTACCTCTCTGGTATCACTAGTCCCCAAAACATTTCAAGATTTAAGATTTGAAGCCCCAAATCTTCTCTGGTGGCCCAGGCAGCCTTTGGCACAGCAGATCCTAAATGCCTAGGTATCTGGGACCCTTGTAGGCCTGGGTAGCTAAAAAAAATTCCCAGGTGGAGTCCTTTGGCCTCCTGAGCACTGCTTAGGAGATTCCATACACCTAAAATATTAAAAAAAAAAAAAAACTATGACTCAGAGTAAGACTTCTCACTACAGTATAGGGTAGTGAGAAAAGAACAACCCCCTTCAACTAAACATGTTTGAAATAATGGTGCTTAAATAAAGATATTATTAAAAATAAAATTATAAGCATAAATACATCTACTTTAGCAGATTACTGAGAGATGCCTTATCTAAATGAAATAAAATGTCTAACCTCAAACTGCTACAAAATAAAGAAGGGCTCTTATGAAACTAAACATTTCCCTCCTTTAAAAAATTCAAGCTTTCACTATTTTTTCTTTCTTCTCTCACTTGAATCTTCCATTTTCTATTGCTCCAGGTTTCTTTCTCTTGGTACATTTCTTTCTCTTGGTACATCTCTTTACCCTCCAAACTTTTTTTTTCAACTGCTCTTGCTGATATGTTTAAAAGCCAGCATCCCATTTGTTGTCCTCTAGCAAAACAACAGGCATCATTTCTTTTGTTTTTAACTCTCAGTTTATTGACTTCCTCTGGCTGTGCTTAGAGATCACTTTTGCATTGCTAGAGGGTGGGCAATATTAACTGTTAGAGACTGAACTAGTGAAGCAGTGATTGGCTGCTTGTCTGAGATAAGCACAGGTTCAAAGAGGTTATATCTTTGTTAAGATTGATGATTACTTCTAGTATCAATCCCTATTTATTCACATACTTTATTCTCTTTTAAGTTCTTGAAATGTTTTCACTACACAGTACTTCTCAGAAACTGCATTTTCTTCTAACAACTGATTAAAAGTTGACCTTTAGTCTATCTTTTAAGACCTGGAAAGACTCTGCCTTCTAGAAATAGTCATCTATCTTAATAAAGGAGTAACTCCCCTTGAAATCTAAACATATCCCTGACAATGGAAAGTGTATATAAAGTTCTTTGTAAATACAACTTCTGTCCAAAAATGTTTTTCTGATCACAGGCAAATGTAATTTCTGATGGGCTATACACTGGAAGCACCATTTATTTTCTTTTCCTTTTTTTTTCTTTCTATCTATCTTTTTTGTTGTTGTTGTTGTTTAGGTTTTGGGGCTAGAAACAAAGATGCTCAGGGGTTACTTACTCTTGGATCTGAACTCAGGAATAACACTTGGAGTTCTCTGGAGCCATATAAGATGCCAGACATAAAACCCATGTTGGGTGGATGGACCTAAACATATTATGTTAAAGGAAGTAAGTCAGAAGACAAAAGATAAACACAGAATGATAGCACTATTCTGAAGCACCTAGAACATATACCTTATAGACAACTAATACTCAACAACCAAATAACAGGGTTTAACAGGGTAGAAACTCCAAACAGTAATAGTCAACATATACTCGGGATTAGGGTCTAAAATACAAGAAAAAGGAGCAACACAAACTCTTGACAACACATTATACCACAAAGAAACCAGCAACAGCAGAAACAGCAGCATTGAGAGAACAGGTATGTAATCAGCCTTCTAATACAAAGGCCCATAATAATCCCTTAGGGATCTTATACAGGATCACAGGTAAAGAACACCACGGGAAATCACTGACTCCAATGGAAACATCTCATAACACTATGTTTTAATGTCTTAATCTTACTATATTTAAAATAACCTCTCAGCTTTTCTATCCACAGGCGTTCTTGGATACAAAGGGTAGACAAACTAAGATGGCACCTTGGGGCCCAGTCACACGAGATACCATACCCATCTTGCACTACGAGAATATCCCAAGAAAACTCTTTAACATACACTTTATCTCTAGGTTATACCTTCTTTTAGGATTTGAAGCACTTGACCAGTCAGACCACCGAAGCAGCAACTGTGACATACAAACTTATACTACAGACCCTACTCATCGAACGCATTCAAGCAAACTAGCATTCCCTTGTTATTTTCTCCTCTCTTCTCACTACTTTCTTTTTTATTTTTTCTTTTCTGTACCTTTCTTCTTTTTTCCATTTTTCTTTCCTCTTCTCCCTTTCTTCCTAATGTATTTTCTCTTTTCTTCCTTCCTACTCCTTCCATATAATTTCCCCTTTCCCCCCTTTGGAAATTCAACTATCCCTTCACCCTTCAATCCCATCCAGACCTCCCACCATATTAAAACTCTTCACCTTCAGTTCTTAATCCATTAGGCATCAAGATTGACCTCCTACCCTAATGAACCAGTACCCAGCACCCAAGCGAAGGGACACCCAGCCAAACCCACACCTCATCCCCTACAAAAAAAAAAAAAAGGCAATCAACTCCCCTGCAGACTCAGGCTGCATGGCCCTCCCTACCAACTCCTCCTAACGTGGACTGTTACTTGAAACCGGACTTAGCTCTAAAAGTATCCCCAATGCAAGAGCTCTTCCAAGACCTCCCTGCTGCAAATCTTTACCAATCTCAAGAAGGTCAGGGGCTGTGATGGAAAGGTGCCTGGGAACTCACACACCACAAGAAAATCCAAAAAGACAATGGGGAAACCTAAACTTTCAACATAAGTATAAGACCTGTATTACACCACCTCCTTACCTGCTTATCCCCAAAAGTAAAGTAGTCTCTTGCATCACTTTGTTCCTTTAATTACTTTGTTAATTCATTTTTTAAAAATGTTTGTTCTACATATACATAGGTGAGCACATATATTTTTATTCCTATTTTTATCTTTTTTGAGTGTGTGACCTGTTTCTGTTTTCTTCTCTGTCCACTCCCAAATGCACCAACAATATAATGTAGCACCATTCCTCCCTGCAAAGGCACACTAATAAAAGGGGAAATCCTACATATAAAAACGAGCTCTTATTTACTAGGGATAAGAACTCATACTTGTTTACAATACAGGGATATCTCCCACCTTGAAATATGTCATGCGGACCCAACTTAGACCCCAGGTGATTAGACACCATATGTCCAGCCTTGAACCCTGGATCCCAGACATAGAAAGGACAAAGTTCTTCACAACAGCTACAGGACACAAATCCCAACTGGGACATCCTTAATACTGCTGGGTCACCAACAAGTGCCAGCTCTAATATAATATCCTGACAACGAGGAAAATGGGAACAACTTGACCTAAGAGCAGGTTATCCGACCTCACCACCAACAAGTGTCAGCTCTAATATAATATCCTGACAACGAGGAAAATGGGAACAACTTGACCTAAGAGCAGGTTATCCGACCTCACCAGCTAACGATAAGACAAAATCAGAAGACTTGTCTCCCTTTGGTCGGTCCAAAAGCCAAGATCATGATTTACAGACGACTGGCTACTAGAACCATGACTGGACTGTATATATCTTGGGAACAATAAAAAAGCCCCGGTCTAGGGTTTGAGCCACGACCTGCACAACAACCATGATCTCCAGTTCCAAAGGTCTGGCTGAGACAATTGCAACGAAATGGGGCTTCTGGAAACACAATGAGAGACGCTATCCTAGGTTCCATCCTAGGATCAGTGCAAACCACAGAAGATGGATTAAAATGACACTTAGGGAACAGAACTTGTAGAACCACAAAGAAAGATTTCATCACAAATCCTACTCCTGGACCTGTGCAGATACTGAGATCTCTAGACAGAGGTCTGATTTTATCACCCAAAAAGGAGCAGAAGCCTTCCAAACCAAGGGGAGAGTAAATGAACCTGAACGATGTCTATAGTTAATCCCATGACACTATACTCCAAGGGTGGAGAAACCCCATATCTCTAAGGCTAAGTGAATTCCTTTCGAATGACCCCAATATTTACTGTGCCATTGCAGAAGGGAAAAAAAGGCAAAAGGCATAAAACATTTTTATATATTATTTTTCTAAATACTCATTTTTTATTATTTTTTTATTTTTATTTGCCTATCTATTTCTTGTCGATTTTCTTGTTTTGGTGTAGTTTTTGAATTTGTTGTCCTCATTTACATTTATGTTTTTTCCTTCTTTTCTTTTCTTTCTTTATATGCCCTGCCATGTTTTTTATCTCAAGACCATGGCTACTTTTGTGGTGCTTATCATTGTTATTGTTGGAGTGCTCACTGGATATTTGACACTTCTTTTTGTACTGTTGGGGTGTTACACCTTATTTTTCTTTTTTTTTTAATGCATAATTTTTTTTTATTTAAACACCTTGATTACATACATGATTGTGTTTGGGTTTCAGTCATAAAAGGAACACCACCCATCACCAGTGCAACATTCCCATCACCCAAGTCCCAAATCTCCCTCCTCCCCACCCAACCCCCTCCTGTACCCTAAACAGGCTCTACATTTCCCTCATACATTCTCAATATTAGGACAGTTCAAAATGTAGTTATTTCTCTAACTAAACTCATCACTCTTTGTGGTGAGCTTCCTGAGGTGAGCTGGAACTTCCAGCTCTTTTCTCTTTTGTGTCTGAAAATTATTATTACCAGGGTGTCTTTCATTTTTCTTAAAACCCATAGATGAGTGAGACCATTCTGCGTTTTTCTCTCTCTCTCTGACTTATTTCACTCAGCATAATAGATTCCATGTACATCCATGTATAGGAAAAATTCATGACTTCATCTCTCCTGACAGCTGCATAATATTCCATTGTGTATATGTACCACAGTTTCTTTAGCCATTCGTCTGTTGAAGGGCATCTTAGTTGTTTCCAGAGTCTTGCTATGGTAAATAGAGCTGCAATGAATATAGGTGTAAGGAAGGGGTTTTTGTATTGTATTTTTGTGTTCCTAGGGTATATTCCTAGGAGTGGTATAGCTGGATCGTATGGGAGCTCGATTTCCAGTTTTTGGAGGAATCTCCATATCGCTTTCCATAAAGGTTGAACTAGACAGCATTCCCACCAGCAGTGGATAAGAGTTCCTTTCTCTCCACATCCCCGCCAACACTGTTTATTCTCATTCTTTGTGATGTGTGCCATTCTCTGGGGTGTGAGGTGGTATCTCATCGTTGTTTTGATTTGCATCTCCCTGATGATTAGTGATGTGGAACATTTTTTCATGTGTCTTTTGGCCATGCGTATTTCTTCTTTGTCAAAGTGTCTGTTCATTTCTTCTCCCCATTTTTTGATGGGGTTAGATGTTTTTTTCTTGTAAAGTTCTGTCAGTGCCTTGTATATTTTGGAGATTATCCCCTTATCTGATGGGTATTGGGTGAATAGTTTCTCCCACTCAGTGGGTGGCTCTTGTATCCTGGGCACTATTTCCTTTGAGGTGCAGAAGCTTCTCAGCTTAATATATTCCCATCTGTTAATCTCTGCTTTCACTTGCTTGGAGAGTGCAGTTTCCTCCTTGAAGATGCCTGTAATGTCCTGGAGTGTTTTGCCTATGTGCTGTTCTATATATCTTATGGTTTTGGGGCTGATATCGAGGTCTTTAATCCATTTGGATTTTACCTTTGTA
Source organism: Suncus etruscus (assembly GCF_024139225.1). Taxonomy (NCBI): domain Eukaryota; kingdom Metazoa; phylum Chordata; class Mammalia; order Eulipotyphla; family Soricidae; genus Suncus; species Suncus etruscus. Next base: position 135,070,372 of record NC_064851.1, read on the forward strand.
CATGATGTTAGCTGGGGGTCTAAGTTTAATTTTTTGCAAGTGGCTATCCAATTGTGCCAACACCACTTGTTGAAGAGGCTTTCCCTGCTCCATTTAGGATTTCCTGCTCCTTTATCAAAAATTAGATGGTTGTATCTCTGGGGAACATTTTCTGAGTATTCAAGCCTATTCCACTGATCTGAGGACCTATCCTTATTCCAATACCATGCTGTTTTGATAACTGTTGCTTTGTAGTACAGTTTAAAGTTGGGGAAAGTAATTCCTCCCATATTCTTTTTCCCAATGATTGCTTTAGCTATTCGAGGGTGTTTATTGTTCCAAATGAATTTCAAAAGTGTCTGATCCACTTCTTTGAAGAATGTCATGGGTATCTTTAGAGGGATGGCATTAAATCTGTATAATGCCTTGGGGAGTATTGACATTTTGATGATGTTAATCCTGCCAATCCATGAGCAGGGTATGTGTTTCCATTTCCGTGTGTCCTCTCTTATTTCTTGGAGCAGAGTTTTATAGTTTTCTTTGTATAGGTCCTTCACATATTTAGTCAAGTTGATTCCAAGATATTTGAGTTTGTGTGGTACTATTGTGAATGGGGTTGTTTTCTTAATGTCCATTTCATCCTTATTACTATTGGTATATAGAAAGGCCATTGATTTTTGTGTGTTAATTTTGTAGCCTGCCACCTTGCTATATGAGTCTATTGTTTCTAGAAGCTTTTTGATAGAGTCTTTAGGGTTTTCTAAGTAGAGTATCATGTCATCTGCAAACAGTGAGAGCTTGACTTCTTCCTTTCCTATCTGGATTCCCTTGATATCCTTTTCTTGCCTAATCGCTATAGCAAGTACTTCCAGTGCTATGTTGAATAGGAGTGGTGAGAGAGGACAGCCTTGTCTTGTGCCAGAATTTAGAGGGAAGGCTTTCAGTTTTTCTCCATTGAGGATAATATTTGCCACTGGCTTGTGGTAGATGGCCTTCACTATATTGAGAAAGGTTCCCTCCATTCCCATCTTGCTGAGAGTTTTGATCAAGAATGGGTGTTGGACCTTATCAAATGCTTTCTCTGCATCTATTGATATGATCATGTGGTTTTTATTTTTCTTGTTATTGATGTTGTGTATTATGTTGATAGATTTACGGATGTTAAACCAGCCTTGCATTCCTGGGATGAAACCTACTTGATCGTAGTGGATGATCTTCTTAATGAGGCATTGAATCCTATTTGCCAGGATTTTGTTGAGGATCTTTGCATCTGCATTCATCAGTGATATTGGTCTGTAATTTTCTTTTTTGGTAGCGTCTCTGTCTGGTTTAGGTATCAAGGTGATGTTGGCTTCATAAAAGCTATTTGGAAGTGTTTCTGTTTGTTCAATTTCATGAAAGAGTCTTGTCAAGATTGGCAGTAGTTCCTCTTGGAAAGTTTGATAGAATTCATTAGTGAATCCATCTGGACCTGGGCTTTTGTTTTTCGGCAGACATTTGATTACTGTTTTAATTTCATCAATGGTGATGGGGGTGTTTAGATATGCTACATCCTCTTCCTTCAACCGTGGAAGATTATAAGAGTCCAAGAATTTATCCATTTCTTCCAGGTTCTCATTTTTAGTGGCGTAGAGTTTTTCAAAGTAGTTTCTGATTACCCTTTGAATCTCTGTCATATCAGTAGTGATCTCTCCTTTTTCATTCCTGATACGAGTTATCAAGTTTCTCTCTCTCTCTTTCTTTGTTAGGTTTGCCAGTGGTCTATCAATCTTGTTTATTTTTTCAAAGAACCAACTTCTGCTTTCGTTGATCTTTCGGATTGTTTTTTGAGTTTCCACTTCGTTGATTTCTGCTCTCAGCTTTGTTATTTCCTTCTGTCTTCCTATTCTTGGGTCCTTTTGTTGAGCATTTTCTAGTTCTATTAGCTGTGTCATTAAGCTACTCAGGTAAGCTCCTTCTTCCTTCCTGATGTGTGCTTGCAAAGCTATAAATTTTCCTCTCAGTACTGCTTTTGCTGTGTCCCATAAGTTCTGAGAGTTTGTGTCTTTATTGTCATTTGTTTCCAGGAACCTTTTTATTTCCTCCTTGATTTTATCTTGGACCCACTGGTTATTGAGCATGAGGCTGTTTAACTTCCAGGTGTTAAAGTGTTTCTTCTGAGTCCCTTTGGAGTTCACAAATAATTTCAGAGCCTTGTGGTCAGCGAAGGTAGTCTGCAAAATTTCTATCCTCTTGATCTTATGGAGGTATGTTTTATGTGCCAGCATGTAGTCTATCCTGGAGAATGTCCCATGTACATTGGAGAAGAATGTGTATCCAGGTTTCTGGGGATGGAGTGTCCTATATATATCCACTAGGCCTCTTTCTTCCATTTCTCTCCTCAGGTCTAGTATATTCTTGTTGGGTTTCAGTCTGGTTGACCTGTCCAGTGTTGACAAAGCCGTGTTAAGGTCCCCCACAATTATTGTGTTGTTGTTGATATTATTTTTCAGATTTGTCAACAGTTGTATTAAATATTTTGCTGGCCCCTCATTCGGTGCATATATGTTTAGGAGAGTGAATTCTTCCTGCTCTACGTACCCCTTGATTAATATAAAATGTCCGTCTTTGTCCCTTACAACCTTCCTGAGTATAAAGTTTGCATTATCTGATATTAGTATGGCCACTCCAGCTTTTTTATGGGTGTTGTTTGCTTGGATAACTTTTCTCCAGCCTTTTATTTTGAGTCTATGTTTGTTCTGACTATTCAGGTGCGTTTCTTGTAGGCAGCAGAAGGTTGGATTGAGTTTTTTGATCCATTTAGCCACTCTGTGTCTCTTAACTGGTGCATTTAGTCCATTGACGTTGAGAGAAAGAATTGTCCTGGGATTTAACGCCATCTTTATTTCAAAATTTGGTGTGTCTTTTGGGTAGTCTTGTCTTAGATTAGGTCTTTCAGTTTTTCTCTTAAGACTGGTTTTGTGTCTGTGAAGTTTCTGAGCTGTTTTTTGTCTGTGAAACCATGTATTCTTCCATCAAACCGGAAAGTGAGTTTTGCTGGGTATAGTATTCTGAGTGAAGCATTCATTTCATTCAGTCTTGTCACAATATCCCACCACTGCTTTCTGGCATTGAGCGTTTCTGGTGACAGGTCTGCTGTAAATCTCAGGGAAGCTTGCTTGAACATGATTTCCCCTTTTGATCTTGCTGTTTTCAGAATTCTGTCTCTATCTGTGGGATTTGTCATTGTGACTAGGATGTGTCTTGGGGTGGTTTTTCTGGGGTCTCTTTTGGTTGGTACTCTTCGGGCATGCAGGATTTGATCACATATATTCTTTAGCTCTGGAAGTTTCTCTTTAATGATGTTCTTGACCATTGATTCTTCCTGGAAATTTTCTTCCTGGGTCTCTGGGACTCCAATGATTCTTAAGTTGTTTCTGTTGATCTTATCATAGACTTCTATTTTCGTCTGTTCCCATTCTTTGACTAATTTTTCCATTGTCTGCTCATTTGCTTTAAGTTTTTTGTCCAATCTCTCCTGCTGTATGGAATTGTTATGTATCTCATCTTCCACAGCACCAAGTCTATTCTCAGCTTCTGATACCCTGTCCCAGAGCTTATCCATTTTGTCATTCACTTCGTTTACTGACTTTTTCAGTCCTGTTAGTTGACATGTTATTTCAGTTTGGAGTTTTGTCATTTCTGCCTTCATATTTTCTTGGTTCTTATTAGTGTTCTGTTCAACTCGATCCATGGTTTCTTGGAGTCTGTTGAGCACCTTCCATATTGCTAGTCTGAAGTCCTTATCTGAGAGGTTGATTAGTTGTTCAGTCATTATCTGGTCCTCAGAATTGTCATCTTCATTCTCTATGTCTGATGCTGGCCTGCGTTGTTTCCCCATTGTCACACTTGTATTGTGGGTTTTTCTACGTGTTGTGGTGGTATTCATTGTCTATATGATGTAGGCAGCACACTCCTCTGGCTCCTCCCTTTCTGGATGGGCTGACTTGCCTCTAAGGGAGGGGAGTCCTCCGTGGATGAAGCCTCACACTGGGACAAATCTTAGGCCCGAGCATGCAACAGAGAAGACAGTCCAGATAGAAATGTTTGCTTCTGTGATATAGCGCCGTTCTTAGTGTGATTTTTCCTTCTTGTTGCAATGGAGTTCTTTCCTTAGAAAGAGTGCATGGCCGCGTAGCGAAGCGGAGCAGCCGTGCTCCTCTGAGCCTCTTTTTGCCCCACTCGCAAGAGTTTCACGCAAGAGGACAGTAGACAGACATAGACAGGTCACACTCACAGTCTTTCACAGCTGAGCCCCACTGGGCCGGTGTACTTTTGCGGATTTTCCCCGCCTGGTGTCACACACAGGGAGCCACACACCTTATTTTTCTTCTTTGTCTCTCAAACCAATGATGAGAGCCTCTAGAAGGATCCCGCCCATTTTCAGCGCATTAGACTTTTACCCCAGTTTATTACTTTTCTCTTCTTCAAACAAAACCACATAACTTGAACTATCTAGTCCTACCTCCCAGTTAGAGGGGGAAATAAGAGAGGCACCAAGACCAAACAGGTGCAAGACTTCTAAGTAGTAAAGTAGGTACAGAGGGGACCACATTTTCTAGCAGCCCCAGGGGTGAGGGAGGAGGATTTGGGAGGTAGGACAAAAACGGAGGTGTAGGGAGGACAAATCGGTGATGGGAATCCCCTGATTTTATGTAAATATGTACCTAAAATATTATTGTCAACAATATGTAAGCCACTATGTTCAAAATAAAAATTATGTTAAAAGAAACCCATGTTGGCTGCAAATAAGGCAAAGACCCTAACTTTGTACAATTACCCCAACCCCCAATATAGTACCATTTCTATTTGACTTAACTCCCATACTAATAAGATAATAAGTCTGTTTTTTATTTTAATTTACAAGTGCCATAATGTATAGCTGTTGGCTGTTTTTTTAACTTTAGCTCTTATAGTCTTACTATATTGTCTTGATTCATAAACTAGAATGGTCAGGTCAAGAAATGTGAAACTCTGATCTTAGTTTGATAATAAAACCTCCCTTCTCCCTAAGGCAGCTCTGTCTCAAACAGGAAGTAAGCTCCGAGGAAAGGGCATAGAGTTAGTCTTGTCTACATTTCATCACCTGGACTTTTACTTCCTTTCCCCAATTCCATCACTAGAGCTTCACTGGTGTCACACAGTAACAAGAATGACATTTTTTATGTAGTTTATTTTTCTGTTGAGGGAGATGAATATGTAAGAGCATTCCAGGTATATCTGTGTTAGATACACGTAAATCTAGATAAGAAGGCAGTAAGTGGTTGCAATGGTTAAGAAGGTGCTCAGTGACAGTTTGGGCATGTAGCCTGGGGAAGAGCAGGAGTCAGTCATGAAAAATATCTAGAGAAGACCTATATATCAAGGGTATTGGGACAACAGCAGACCAACACATATTTTTCTGTGACAGTTAGATCCCTGGACTGGAGCCACAGTGGCATGACTTTGCTTTAGCTGCCATCTGTGAGGCTGATACTCCCTGGCAATAATCATCAGGTGTCCTTTCTTCCATACATTCCAGCAAGGGCACACAGTGTGTGTGGGTGGGTGGAGGGGTGGAAGAGGCTGTGCGTATTAGTCTGTCCCTTCCAACCACTTTACTTTAATGCCTAGAGAGTAATGCTCCAGCTTCTCTGTTATCTCATTTTATCATTTCACAACATCTTCACAACATCTTTCAGCTTTCCAGGCAGACATTGTTATTTCCATGTTTCAAATGGAAATTGGAATGACAGTTTATCTCTGATTGGGTTTCCTGTCTCAGTATTGTTTCAGAGCTTTACTAGAGAAAAGATCTTTACATATTTGGGAGTGTAGCACACTCAGAAATGGTTGGCTCCTGGTATGAATGTGTTTTACTGATATTAAATCAATTGCTGATCTCAGTTCTGCTTTCAATGAAGTCGGCAGATGTAAAGGAAGTTCAAAACAATTGATCATAACAAGGAAAGATGGTCTGGGTGGTTCTAAATTAATCTCACAAACCCTTTCAATAAGAAAAGAATATCTTTGGTTATAGAAAGGCAATCAGATAAATGCACCGCAGATGGCTCAGGGTAGAGTATACAACTTATATATGTTAGACCTTCGTTTACTTCCCCGACACTGCAAAATAAAAAGCAAACAATAAGACAAAATGAAACAGAACAAACAGAAAACTTATATTATTCATTTAGTCTAGAAGAAAGTGTTCATACTGGGAGCTAACTACGGGGTTGATCATGTGAGAAGAAACTTGGCTAGAAGAAACTTGGCTGTGGGGGTTGCCAGGTGGAGTGCTGATTGCTCTACCTGTGGAGTCTCCACCCCACTGTGCTTCTTCTGAGGAAACTGAGGACCTGAAGGGAGCCCTGTCCTGTGCTTCTCTGTCTTTCCTGAATTCTTGAAGCTCTCCTCAGAGCCCTGGGAAGCGAACGCCCAAAAACTGTCACCTAGAGGCCCCAGAAGAGCACGGCCATGAAGCAAAGTGGATTCTAACCAATAAACCCCACCACAACACGCAGGAAAAACCTCACTACTAGCATGGCAATGGGGAAAACTCACAGGCAAACACCATGCACAAAGAATAAAGATGATAGCTTGGATGACCTAAAAAATTCCATCCATCTGATTAACCTCTCAGATAAGGAACTTAAAATAGAAATATGGAAGATGTTTGTAGAACTCAAAAAAGCATAGATCAATCTGAACAGAACACAAAGACAGAAATCAGAAAACTTCAAACTGAAATAACAGATCTGAAAAACACGGTAGCTCAACTGAAAATCTCAGTGGATGGCCTCGATAGCAGGTTAATAGCAGCTAAGGAGAGAATCAGAACACTGAAAGATGAGATGCAGAAAAACTCAACACAGCAGAAGAAACTGAAAAAGAAACTTAGGACAAATGATCAGGCAATGGAAAAAGTACTCAAGGAATGCGAACAGATGAAAATATAGGTGTTTGATAAACTGAACAGAAACAATATAAGAATCATCAGAGTCTCAGAGGCCCAGGTAGGAGATCTCCAGGAAGAATCAACTGTCAAAGACATCATCAAAGAGATATTTCCAGAGTTAAAAACAACAGCTCAGAAACTTTACAGACAAAAATCCAGCCTTAAAGGAAAAACTGAAAGGTCTACTTTAAGACAAGAGAGACCAACAAACACAGCAAACTTATCTACAAAGATGACATTAAATCCTATGACAATCATCTCCCTCAATGTCAATGGACTAAATTCACCAATTAAAAGATACAGAGTGGCAAAATGCGTCAAAAAGATGAATCCAACCTTCTGCTGCCTACAAGAAACACACCTGAATAGTCAGAACAAACATAGACTCAAAATCAAAGGCTGGAAGAAAATCATCCAATCAAACACTTAAAAAAGCTGGGGTGGCTATATTAATATCTGATGACACCAACTTTATACTCAGAAAAGTTGTAAGGGACAAAGATGGATACTATGAACTAATCAAGGGATATGTGCAACAGGAAGAAATCAGACTATTAAACATATATGCACCAATGAGAGACCAGCAAATTATCTAATACAATTACTGATAATTCTGAAAGAAGACATCAATAATAACACAATAATTGTGGGAGACCTCAACACGACCATGTCAACACTTGATAGGTCAACTAGACTGAAACCCAACAAAAACATACTAACTCTGAAAAGAGTAATGGAAGAAAGAGGACTAATGGAAGAAAGTATATATATATATATACTAGTCCAAAACTATATATCCAGCCCAAAAATCCTACATACACATTCTTCTCCAATGTACATGGGTCATTTTCTAGCATAGACCACATGGTGACAAATAAAACATACCTTCATAAAATCCAGAGGATAGAAATCTTGCAGGCTACCTTTGCTGACCACAGGCTCTGAAATTAGATATGAACTACAAAGCCACACAGAAGATAAACTTTAACAATTGGAAAATAAACACCCTGCTACTGAACAACCAGTGGGTCCGAGATGAAATCAAAGAGGTAATCAAAACTTTCCTGGAAACAAATGATAATAAAGACACACTGCCAGAATCTATAGGACACAGCAAAAGCGGTCCTGAGAGGAAAATTTATAGTTTTGCAAGCACACATCAGGAAGGAAGAAGGGGCATACCTGAATAACTTAATGACGCAGCTCATAAAATTAGAAAATGACCAATGAAAGGAACCAAAATAGGGAGACTAAAGGAAGTAACAAAACTGAAAACAGAAATCAATGAAGTGGAAAACCAGAAAACAATCCAAAAGATCAACGAAAGCAGAAGTTGGTTCTTTGAAAAAAATAAACAAGATTGATAGACCATCACCAAAACTCACAAAGAAAGAGAGAGAGAAACCTGATAACCCGTATTAGAAATGAGAAGAGGGAGATCAAAACAGATACTGCAGAGATCCTAAGGATAATCAGAGACTACTTTGAGAAACTTTATGGTACTAAACATGAGAACCTAGAAGAAATGAATAAATTCTTGGACACTTATAACCTTCCACAATTAAGTAAGGAGGATATACCATATCTAAACACCCCCATCACTATTGAGAAAATTGAAACTGTAATCAAATATCTGCCTAAAAAGAAAAGCCCAGGCCCAGATGGATTCACTAATGAATTCTTTCAAACATTTTAAGAGGAGATACTACCAATCCTAGCCAGGCTCTTCCATGAAATTGAAAAAAATGGGAACACTCCCAAATAGCTTTTATGAAGCCAACATCACCTTGATACCAAAACCAGACAGAGATGCTGCCAAAAAATAAAATTACAGACCAATATCCCTGATGAATGCAGATGCAAAGATCTTCAACAAAATCCTGGCAAATAGGATCCAATGTATCATCAAGAAGATCATACACTACGACCAAGTAGGTTTCATCCCAGAAATGCAAGGATGGTTTACCATCTATAAATCTATCAATATCATACACAACATAAACAAGAAAAATAAAAATCACATGATCATATCAATAGATGCAGAGAAAGCATTTGATAAGGTCCAACACCCATTCTTTTTTTATACTTTTTTTTTAAATTTTTTATTTTTAGTTATGAGAACAAAGATGCAAAGAAAGAGGACAAGGTAAAGTTACAGTGGAAGGACAATCACCCATAACATAATTCTCAGAAGAAGTCCCCTTGCTGATATCTTAACTTTGAACTTTCAGCCAAAGAATATTAAGATAAATAAAACAGAATTCATGTACAATTACTTTGTCCCTCAAGTCCCCAGATTGTAACACATTATAATATTTCTTAACAGCACACAAGGCAATCTAAAGCCATAAAACTTATGTAACTCCTTAAACATTAGAGGCATAGTATTTTTTACATTTCATGTACATACATATTAGCTTAAGTTAACCTCAAAATTTAAGTGGGTTTTTTAAGGATTAGAGTCAAAGGAGCACAGTAAAAATGGTGTTAGAGTGGCAATTGTTGTTTGCAGAGGCCCACCAAAATATGAGGGGCATGGAAAGGAATAACCTTGGCGTAAATACAAAGAGACCCTACCCCTGAAGTTTCCTGGCATAAGACCAACTCTAGGCTCCAGGTAAACTAGATCGCCCAATCCAAGACATTGTCTGTAGTGCCAACACACTTTTATTTTTCTCACAGTCTCTGTTGTTCGTGTCATGTTTCTGTATTAAAGATCCTGGAATCTGCATATCCTACATTGAAGTCAGGGCATGGAGCATCCTCTCCTTTCACCTCACAATTAAAGGGTAATGCAGGAAGCCCTGTCCTGTAAGCAGATCATTGCAACACCCATTCTTGATCAAAACTGTCAGCAAGATGGGAAAGGAAGGAACCTTTCTCAGTCTATTCGAAGCCATCTACCACAAGCCAATGGCAAATCTTATCCTCAAAGAAGAAAAACTAAAAGCCTTTCTTCTAAATTCTGGTAAAATACAAGGCTGTCTGCTCTCACCACTCCTCTTCAACATAGTGCTGGAAGTGCTTCCTATAACGATCAGGCAAGTAAAAGATATCAAGGGAATCCAGATAGGAAAGGAAGAAGTCAAGCTCTCACTGTTTGCAGATGACATGATACTCTACTTAGAAAACCCTAAAGACTCTACCAAAAAGGTTCTAGAAACAATAGACTCATATAGCAAGGTGGAAGGCTACAAAATTAACACACAAAAATCAATAGCGTTTATATACACCAATAATGATAGGGAAGAGATGGACGTCAAGAAGGCAATTTCATTCACATTAGTGCCACACAAACTCAAATATCTTGGAGTCAACTTGACCAAAGATGTGAAGGATCTATGCAAAGAAAACTATAAAGCCCTGCTCCAAGAAATAAGAGAGAACACATGGAAATGGAAACACATACTGTGCTCATGGATTGGCAGGATTAACATCATTAAAATGGCAATAATCCCCAAAGCATTGTACAGATTTAATGTGATCCCTCTAAAGATTCCCATGACATTCTTCAAAAAAGTGGATCAAACACTTATGAAGTTCATCTGGAACAATAAACACCCTCGATTAGCTAAAGCACTCCTAGGGAAAAGGAGTATGGGAGGCATTACTTTTCCCAACTTTAAGCTGTACTACAAAGCAATAGTTATAAAAACAGCATGGTGCTGGCATAAAGACAGACCCTTGGATCAGTGGAATAGGCTTGAGTTCCCAGAAAATGTTCCCCAGACATACAATCGCCTAATTTTTGACAAGAAATCCTAAGTGGAGCAGGGAAAAACCTCTTCAACAAGTGGTGCTGGCAGAACTGGTTAGCCACTTGCAAAAAAGCGAACATAGACCCCCAGTTAACATGTACAAAGGTAAAATCCAAATGGATTAAAGACCTTGATATCAGACCTGATACCATAAGGTATATAGAACAACACGTAAGTAAAACACTCCATGACATTGAGACTAAAGGCATCTTCAAGGAGGAAACTGCACTTTCCAAACAAGTGGAAGCAGAGATCAACAGATGGGAATACATTAAGCTGAGAAGCTTCTTTTATTTATTTATTTATTTATTTATTTTTTTGGTTTTTGGGTCACACCCGGCGGTGCTCAGGAGTTACTCCTGGCTGTCTGCTCAGAAATAGCTCCTGGCAGGCACAGGAGACCATATGGGACACCGGGATTCGAACCAACCACCTTTGGTCCTGGATCAGCTGCTTGCAAGGCAAATGCCGCTGTGCTATCTCTCCAGGAACAAGCTGAGAAGCTTCTGCACCTCAAAATAAACAGTGCCCAGGATAGAAGAGCCACCCACCATGCGGGAGAAACTATTCACTCAATACCCATCAGATAAAGGGCTAATATCCAAAATATACAGTGCACTGACAGAACTTTACAAGAAAAAAAACACCTAATCTCATCAAAAAATGGGGAGAAGAAATTAACAGACACTTTAATAAAAAAGAAATACAAATGGCCAAAAGGCACATGAAAAAATGCTCTGCATCACTGATCTTCACAGAGATGCAAATCAAAACAACAATGAGATACCAACTCACACCTCAGAAACTGGCACACTTCGCAAAGAATGAAAACAATCAGTGCTGGTGGGAATGTGGAGAGAAAGAAACTCTTATCCACTGCTGGTGGGAATGCTGTCTAGTCCAACCTCTATGGAAAGTGATAAGGAGTTTCCTCCAAAAACTAGAAATTGAGCTCCCATATGATCCAGCTATACCACTCCTAGGAATATACCTTAGGAACACAAGAATACAATACAAAAACCCCTTCCTCACACCTATGTTTATTGCAGCACTATTCACAATAGCCAGGCTCTGGAAACAACCAAGATGCCCTTCAACAGACGAATGGCTAAAGAAAATGTGCACAATGGAATATTAAGCAGCCGTCAGGAGAGATGAAGTCATGAAATTTTCCTATACATGGATGTACATGGAGTCTATTATGCTGAGTGAAATAAGTCAGAGTGAGACAGAGAGAGATGTAGAATAGTCTCACTCATCTATGGGTTTTAAGAAAAATAAAAGTAATCTTTGCAACAATCCTCTGAGACAATGAGAGGAGGGCTGGAACTTCCAGCTCACTTCATGAAGCTCAACACAAAGAGTGGTGAGTGCAGTTATAGAAATAACTACACTGAGAACTAACATAATCATGTGAATGAATGAGGGAACTGGAAAGCCTGTCTAGAGTACAGGTGGGGGTGTGGTGGGAAGGAGGGAGATTTGGGACATTGGTGGTTGGAATGTTGCACTGGTGAAGGGGGTGTTCTTTACATGACTGAAACCTAATCACAATCATATTTGTAATCAAGATGTTTAAATAAATATAAAATATACTAAAAAAAGAAGAAACTTGGCAAGGCAAACTTTTTTCTTTTTTTTTTTTTTTTTTTTTTTTTTTTTGGTTTTTGGGTCACACCCGGCGGTGCTCAGGGGTTACTCCTGGCTGTCTGGTCAGAAATAGCTCCTGGCAGGCACGGGGGACCATATGGGACACCGGGATTCGAACCAACCACCTTTGGTCCTGGATTGGCTGCTTGCAAGGCAAACGCCGCTGTGCTATCTCTTCGGGCCCGGCAAACTTTATTCTTAAGAGCTGTGTCTAGGGGCTGGAACTGTAGCATGTCCAGAGAAGCATATACCTTGCCATTAGACCTGGGGGTTTGATCTCCAGCATCCCATGCCATCCCAGATGGCACCCCTGGGATACACCAAGAATGATCCCTGAGCACAGAGTAAAAAGTAATCAATGAACACAACTGGGTGTAGTCCAAAAGACAAAGTGAGATAAAAGAAAAAGCTGTTCTTTGTTGAAAGCCAGTAGCCAATAAGTTTGCCTCATAATTGTAAAGATATGGATTGTCTCCCCAGTGGGTTTGAAAGAGGATCCAAGAAACAGGGAAACATGTTGCTTTGACCAACACCATGATATCATCCATATGAAAACTTGTGCACACTGGTCAGGATATGGAGAGATAGTACAAGGCTTTCAGCACTAGCCTAGCATGCTGCCAAAACCAATTTGATACCCCACATCCCCGATAGTCCCCCAGCTTCACTAGGAGTGATCCTTGAGCACAGAATAGAGATAAGCCTCAAGAACTTCTGGGTGTGGTTCAGAAACCAAAACCAAAATCAAAAAATAGCGTAGAACATTCAGGGACACTGTTCCCTGGGTAATCTGTAGAAAGAACAATAGAAAACAAGAAGGAATATAGTTCCATTACTTGAAACCACTCACACTTGTGTCATTTTTTAAAATACAAGAAATGAACGTTATATATATATACATATATATATTAAACTTATATTTCAGAGACTAAGATACTATATGCATCAGGGGAAACTGTAGCAATTCTGAATGGGTGGGAAGAGGTTTGCAACCAAGTTGGACTCTAATCAGAGGGCCAAAGAGACTTAGACATTATGCGTAAAATCAGGGCTATGATTAGAGTACAGAGCACCTGTAAGCTGTCAAATTCATTTTTCATCTTTGGTTTTGGCCACACATGGACGTTCTTAGAGCTTACTCCTAGTATTTTGCTCAGGGATCACTCTTTGTATGGTTTAGGGATTTTGTTTGTTTGGTTTTGGTTTTGGTTTTATTTATTTATTTATTTTGCAGTGCCAGGTATTGAATACAGGTTGGCTGCATTCAAAGCAAGCTTCTTATTCCTGTACTGTCTCTCTGGTTCCCTCATTCTTCAACTTCTAATCTTTTCTTTATTAACACACATGTTTTAGTGTGGGGATTTTTGTTTGTTTTAAATTATTTAAAAATTTATAGTTCAAAAATACTATAGTAATTAAGCTGCTTGACTTGCAAATGGCAGACCAGGGTTTGGTCTCTGACACCAAAGGCATAGCCAGGAGTTATCCCTAATATAACTTTGATTGTACCCTCCAAAATTCACTGGTTTTTCACTACCCAATTACCAAGATCCCTCATTGACAGTCTATTGGGCTCTCTCTCTTCTTTTGATCATTTTCTGCCTGCTCACTTCATTTTGTTCCTCTTATGACACTATTGAAATAAAAAATAGTGTATTTCAGACACTATACTCATTCATAATTCTTTTTCTTGTAACAATTGCCCTTCTATAAATAATGTATTTATTATTATTATTATTATTATTATTTTGGTTTTGGGGCCACACCCAGTCATGCTCAGGGGTTACTCCTGGCTATGCGCTCAGAAATCGCTCCTGGCTTGGGGGACCATATGGGACAGTGGGGATCAAATCAAGGTCAGCCCTGGTTCAGCCATGTACAAGGCAAGCTCTACCACTGCAATATTGCTCCGGCTCCAAGAGTGTATTTATTATTAGGTATCTATTTGTGTGTTGTCAATTTTATGACTTTTTAAATCATGAACAAGTCAACATTCATGGCATTCACTAGAAGGGTGTTTATTTTAACCATATAAGAAATAATCTAACAAAACACAAAGATCTATTGCTAACCTAAAGAATCAAAGAGCAGGTAAAAATATTTTAAAAAAATTGTCAATGACTGAGAACTATTACAAACTTTTTCTATTTTTTCACATTTATTACTGATTCTATACAGATATAACACAGTCTGGCAGAGATGCAGTTCATTTGATCAGTGGAAGATACTTGTCTCTGATAGAAAAACTATGGGTTTCAATGATCACTCAAATGTTTTCAGGGCATCTGCAAAGTGCTGAAACATGAAAGCTGTGCCTGACACCAATTTCATTTTCGAGCATCTATCAGAAACTTATCAATATTTCTGTGGAATGGTAAAAATAAGCTGAGTTTCACTGTTAAAAAATTGTTTTTTGAAGCAAAGCTGATTGGCTTCTATAGCTGAGAGAGAAAGAAATTTGTCATCCATATGCCACTGCTAATTAATTAGGAGCTATGAAGACAGAAAGAATATCCAGGTCATGTCTATACATGGAAGGAAGCATGTTGTTTGCCATTACCTAGTCAAGATGACTGAGGAAGTGAGCATGGCAGGTAACAGATCAAAATCAATCATTTTATATTTAATCTAAACAGCATGTTAAACAACATTTGGATAGAATAGATAATAACTATTAAAATTATGGCTTATGCAGCCAGAGCAATAGCACAGAAAAAAAGGCATTGGCTTGCAAGTGGTTGACCCTGATTTGATCTCCAACAAACCATATAGTCCCCCAAAACTACCAGGAGTAATTTCTGAGCATGGAGCTAGAAGTAATTACTGAGGGCTACCAAGCATGCCCTCCAAAAAGGAGACATTGGCTTAAAATATAGATAATAAAATATCTGGAGGATATGCCTGTGATTATTTCATACAATGTTTTCAGTGATAAATGTTAGATATTTCCAGAACCTGATGATATAATTTCTCCTGTTTTTTTTTTATTGAGATTTAACTTTAAATGTTAAATTTAAAGCCTATTTAAGTCTTAAACTTAATTCTATATATTTGAAGAGGTTCATTTTCTCTGGCAGTACACTGCACATTTTAGTTTTTTTCTTTGCTAGAAAGTGCCTTGGGATGTGTTTGCATCAAAGATGCTATAGAAGTTTATTTGTATTATACTCAAAGTGAATGCATTCTCTCCAGATTGTAAGCACAATCAATAAGATGAATGAGTTTCTTGAACTCATTTAGTGCCTTGTCTATAATAGTCCCATTACCAAGTCACCGTCTAACTTGGCAACTTTTTATCAGGGGTGGCCTCAGGTCTGAATAAGCAAGGAAAAATATAACTACTTCCTGTGGCACTGCATGTTAGACCTGATACAATAAGTCTTACTGTGTACTCTTTTTACATAGATGTGTCTTTTCACAAAAAATTTGTCCTTTTAAAAATACTTTTGCTCTATCGCTAGTCAATTTTAAAGTTAGAAAAAATGAAGTTGGATTTAAAAGAAAATTCAGTTAAAGTCTAACTTTTAGAATTATTTATGTGTTTCCAAACCACTTAACTATTTTCTCTTTTATACCTAGAAATGTTATTCAGTGGTTAAGTTGTAAAAAAAGGGGGGGGATTAATTTAGGAACATTTCCCAAAAATTTTAAAATTTTCATATATAAAAATTGAAACCCAAAGATTTTTTTTTCTAAAATATTTTTTTAAATTATGCATATTGGGGGCTGGAGAGATAGCATGGAGGTAAGGCGTTTGCCTTTCATGCAGGAGGTCATCGGTTCAAATCCCGGTGACCCAAATGGTCCCCTGTGCCTGCCAGGAGCAATTTCTGAGCCTGAATCCAGGAATAACCCCTGAGCACTGCCGGGTGTGACCCAAAAACCACAAAAAAAAAATGATGTATATTACTGTACAATTGTGAGGGATATAGAGATATACAAATATCTATTTTTATAGACACAAAGATATGACATATACATGTTATTTAAAAGCAATATATGTTAATCAAAGGGTGCTTGCTGAACCAATTAATCTGTTTCTATACAGGCAACATTTAAGAGTAAATGTTATTCTAGTATTATAATTTAGAACAAAACAATGCCATTTATTATTTTTAGATCTTGAATATAGAATAAATTTGACCGGGCCATGGAATCTTGTTGGTATATCTACAAAGTGATTAAGAAACTCAAATTAGGTATCACAAAATCTTTGAGTGGCCCATAGTTGGAAGGATGTCTGCAATATTAAAACATAGGCAAACTTTTGTGTTTGTGTGGAAAATGTGAATTTATTTTAAAGAATGGAATACTTTGCTTTCATCAAATTCTCATAGAAATTTATTGAACTTAAATGATTACATTGCAATTCTTTTTTTGTTTTGTTTTGTTTTTGTTTTTGGGCCACACCCGGTGGTGCTCATGGGTTACTCCTGGCTGTCTGCTCAGAAATAGCTCCTGGCAGGCACAGGGGACCATATGGGACACCAGGATTCAAACCAACCACCTTTGGTTCTGGATCAGCTGCTTGCAAGGCAAACACCACTGTGCTATCTCTCCGGGCCCACATTGCAATTCTTTTTGTTCTTTTTGTTTGCTTGCTTGCTTTTGTTTTGGAGCCACACTTGGTAGTGTTCAGGCTTATTCCTGGCTCTCAGCTCAAGGATCCTACATGGCAGAATTCTGGGGAACCACATAAGGTGCTGGAAATTAAATCTGGATCAGTTGGGTACAAATCAAGCACCCTACCAACTATACTAATCTATGGCCCCATTAATTGTAATTTTCTCTAAGTATAAACCTAGGCATAAATATATTACCTTTAGAAATGAGTTGTTGATGCTAGAAATTTTTTCTCTATGTCTCTTTCTGCAATCTTTCTGCCTCTAACTTCATCATCCTCCCACTGCTCTTATAATCTCCTGAAAAACACAGTTACACCTTGATGTTTATCTAAAACTGTTCTAACAAGTATGTAATCACATTTGAGATTTGCATACATGCATATATGAATCTATAAACATATATTTATATTTCTGGAATTTAATTGTTCAAAATGTGTCACATATATACACTATTTGCTTAGTCAATAATTTGTAGTATGAATTATTCTAAATTAAGTGGGCCTAGAAATAATGTATTTCTTTAACTGCCTTCATGCTACATAAGGGTAGTGCAGGACATTATTTACACAATTATCCCCCTTGTTGGGTCATGTCTATTTTTCTTGTTTTCATTGTATTGTTACAGACAACTCTTTAAGTAATATTCCTGCATATTTAATTTTATAAGTTCTCTTTCTCATTATTATTATTATAGAGATTTCTAGAAACAGTATTGTTAGGAGAGAGTGCAACTTTACATTTTAATAGATACAATCATATAGAAAAATTTTCATTAGTATTATTTATGGGCCAGAGAGACAGCACAGTGGTAGGACATTTGCCTTGTATGCAGACCATCCAGGACAGATGGTGGTTGGAACCCCAGCACCACATATGGTCCCCTAAGCCTGCCAGTGCGATTTCTGAGCACAGAGCCAAAAATAACTCCTGAGCCCACCGGGTGTGACCCAAAAACCAATGTAAACATATATATATATATATATATATATATATATATACATATATATATATTATTTAAGAACATTCTTTTACCTTTCTAGAGTACATTTTATGTCTTTTTAATTTTTCAAGTACACAGGGTTATAAGGTACCTTTTTCTTTTTATCCAGTTTGATTTTGTTTGCATGCACAGACTATAAATGGGTTTAGATTCTAATAACTATTAAAAATACCCATGAAGAATTTAAAAAATATACTTGGGGAGTTACAGGGAATGTTGGACTTTATTCATAGGTCCCCAGATGCACCAATAATATCTTGTAGCATTGTTTCTATTTTGCATAGGCACATTAAGATGGGAAAATAATACATAATAGAAGACTACTCTGGCATTGACTTACTCCAAAGAGTGCTCTCAGCACCCAGACGACTCAGCAACAGCCTACTGGCAGGGCAGATCACTCCACATCTATGGTGTGCTGAAACTAGAGGATGCTCCACATTAGCCTGACTTCGATAAAAGAAATGCATAGAATCCAGAATCTTTAAATATAGGAACCTGATACCAAGAACAGCTAAAGTGTAAAAAAGTTTCACTGGGACCACAGAGAATGATTCGGGTTGGACAGACTGGTTTGCCCGAAGTCCAGAGTCGGTCTTATGCCAATAAACCTCGGGGGGTGAGGTCTTTTTGTAATCAGGTCAAGGATATTTCTGTTTTCCCCATATTTTTCTGGGCCTACACAAACAAGGGCGATTGCCACTGTCACACTTTTACTATTTTTTTCTTTAACCCTGATCCTTTAAGAAAAAAAAATGCAATTTACTGAATTTAAAAACAAATAACTGTAGTAGAATGCCTGTCTCAAATACAGGCAGGGATTGAGAGGGGGATGTTACACTGGTGAAGGGGGGTGATCTGTTTGTGACTGTAACCCAACTATAATCATGTTACTGTATTTTCCAGCGTATAAGACGACTTTGAAACAAAAAAAGTCAACTGAAAATCGGGGGTCGTCTTATACACCGAGTATATCCCGAAAAATGTTTCAATATACTCCTAAACAAAAATTGTCTGAATATTGCCACAAAACGAATTTTCCAACTCGATCCTGCACCAATCACTGCCAGGATGCTCGGACCGCCTCTCTAACTCAGCCAATCAAAGCAGGCTTTTTATGCATGCAAATTGTACAGTGTTCTGTACCTGAATCTACACTGTAAAAAGCCTGCTCAGATTGGCCAGAGTCAGAGAGGACGTTTATTACAGTATAACATTTGGACCTTTGCTTGTTGTGATTGGCTCACTGTGGAAGATACAGTTGCAGCACAGGAACATTCTGTCTTATACAACAAATATAGGCCTAAACCTATGTTTTAACTGTAAAATTAGGGGATCGTCTTATACACCCGGTCGTCTTATATGCCAGAAAATACGGGACTTAAATAAAATATTAATTTAAAATAAAAATACTATATATATATGTATAGATATATACATATATATACACACATACTTGGGGGAAGCTTGAGTGATAGTATAGTAGGCAAGGCATGTCACTGACTGGGATTCTCAGTATCCCATATGATTCCCCAAGCATCATCAGGAGTAATTCTGCTTTATTTTTTCCTTTATTTAAGCACCATGGTTACAAACATATTC
This sequence comes from Suncus etruscus, assembly GCF_024139225.1. Taxonomy (NCBI): domain Eukaryota; kingdom Metazoa; phylum Chordata; class Mammalia; order Eulipotyphla; family Soricidae; genus Suncus; species Suncus etruscus. The sequence goes on from NC_064851.1 coordinate 135,089,962, forward strand.
ATAATTGGGGTTCTCTCTCTATCATTGTCACAGTAGTTGTTAGTGTAGTTATTTCTTTAACTGTACTTACCACAAAGAGTGGTAAGTACATGTCATGTCATGTCATGTCATGGGCTAGTCCTTCCGGCTTTTATCTCTATTATTACTACACTGTCTTTTATATTTTTCTTAAATCTCACAGATGAGCAAAACTATTGTGTGTTTAATCCTAAGGGTTGCTTTAGCTTTTTATGGGTGTTTATTGTTCCAAATGATTTTCAGGAGTATTTGATCCACTTCTTTGAATAATGCCATGGGTATACTTAGAGAGATTGTATTAAGTTTGTATAATGCTTTTGGAGTATTGCCATTTTAATTATGTTAATTCTCTCAATTCATGAACAGGGTGTATGTATCCATTTCCTTCTGTCCCTTTTTATTTCTTGAAGCAATGTCTTATTTTATTTGTCTGGGTTCTTCACTTCTTTAGTTAAATTGACTTCAATATACTTGAATGTCTGTGGTGTTATTGTGAATGGGACTTTTTTTTTCATGTCTATTTCTTCTCTATCATTATGTTTTATAAGAAGGCCATTGATTTTTATGCATTAATTTTGTAGGCTGCCACTTTGCTATCTGACTTATTTCTAGGAGCGTTTTGGTAGTCTTTAGGATGTTCTAAGTATAATATCATGTCATCTTCAAACAGTAAAAGCTTGACTTCTTCCTTTCCTATCTGAATGCCCTTGATATTCTTTACTTGCCTGATTGCTATGGCAAGTACCTCCAGTACTATGTTGAATTGGAGTGGTGAGAGGGAGCAACCTTGGCTTGTGACAGATATTAGGGGAAAGGCTTTCAATTTTTCTCCATTTAGTATAATATTTGCCATGGGCTTGTGGTAAATGGCCTTGAATATATTGAGAAACGTTCCTTCTGTCAAGAGTAATTCTTAATTGCATAGCCAGAAATAAACCCTGAGCACCATTATGTAGAGATAAATATTTGATTCAAGGGCCACACCTGGCAATACTCAATGGTTACTCTTGGCTCCATGCTCAGGAATTACTTCTGGCAGTGCCCATATAAAGGTGATGAGGATAAAGATTGGCTGTGTGCAAGGCAAATGCTCTATCCACTATATTTACACTGTGGGCCCTGAAATATTCTTTATTTTTATTTTTATGCTTTAGAGGGACCAAACCTAGAAGTGCTCAGAGGCCACTGTCAGAAGTATTTATGTGAACATGTAGTGGCAGAGATCAAAATTGGGATTCAGACGTAAAAGATTTAAAAACCATTTTATTTATTCTTAAAGTTCTTTTTAAAAGATGGTTCTTATTCTTTGCCCTTTCTCTGTTGCTATTTTTTGTCTTTACATGTTTGTTTTAAATTTTTATCAACTATAGATTATTAACTATTCAGCCATCATTTATAAAAATAATATCAAATTTATTCTCCAAATATTTTGATATATGATGCCATATTTTGCTAAACTGAATTTTTAATGAAACTTAATGTGTCTATCACTTACATGAATAACATAGCTCAGAAAAATCCTCCAGCCTCTACATTGGTTTTATGGCTAAATATTTAGAATGGAATCTCTGCAATCTTTAAAGAAAATATTCAGAGAGTAAAAGTTTGGATAAGTATGCTTTCTACTAACTTATCTAAGGTTAAAGGTATCATCTCTACAAAAATTATGCCAAATTGATTACTTTAGTCAAAATTTTCCTAGAAAAATATTACTTATGTGTGAATAAATACAAATAAATTATGCCACCTTCCTGATGAGGGACTGGGATGCTGTGGTATCTGTGTTGGGATTGTTTTCTCAAATCAGTCTTTTAGAAACCTACTGAACATTAAGGTTTATCATCATTTCTCTTCTCTTCCTGTGTTTATGCCTCCAAGGATGTCAGTGTCTGTATCTGTCAGATTTCTGGGCTATAATTTAGCAAGTGAAGCTAGCATGTTTTCTCTGGTATTTACTTAGCAATGTATGCTTGCTGTGATGTAGAAGGAAACATTTCTAATGTTTAAATACAAACATCCATGTATTATCTTTCTCAAATGTATTGCTTCTTAGCTTAATTCATTCATTTAATGGCTTAAAATTGCACTATTTATCTGCAAACATTTGGTGCTGTTTTTATAGTTCTTTAGATCTCCTGGGAATTTTACGCAAGCATGTATCTTTCATTAATAATAGAGATTTTTCTGCTAACAAGTGACAATGTATGGAAGGCATTGTGAAATCTTGTTAAATATAGGCTTTGTTAAATTAAAATTTCTTTGAACAGTTAAGCAGAACAAGCGCCACTAAATATCATTATTATTTTTTTTATTATTGTTTGTTCTAGGAGTCATACTCAGCAGTATTCAGGATAAACTCTTGATTCTATGCTCACAAGGCAAATTCTATACTACTGGACCACTGCCCTGTCACTATAATGGTATTTTATCTTCTCTTCTTGAATTTAATAATATTTTTTCTTGGTGTCACAGATATCAGATGTTTTGCATTGTAATGACATAACTCCTTCACGTATTTTTCTATAACAAAGAAAAAGGATATTCTAAATATTTATTTTAAATCAAGTTAACAATTTTTTTCTAACATTACTCAAATTTCTAGGAAGCATATATAGTACCATGGCCTTCTCTTTTCTCTGTTTTCAAATTTTATCAAGGTGGATAGTCTCACAGGCCAGGGATTATTCCATGAAGATGGCAGCAGTAGATCAATGTATCACTTTATGTGTGTAGTACATAAAAAGAAATTAACAGAAGGTCCATTTAGTTGGTGTTCACCTAACATTATGTGTTTCTTCTTCTCTTATCCAACCTGTTCTAATTTTTTTTTTTGGTTTTGTGGTCACACCCAGTGATGCTCAGGGGTTACTCCTTGCTATGCGCTCAGAAATCATTCAAGCTTGGGGGACAATATGGGATGCCGAGGGTGGAACCGTGGTTCATCCTAGGCTACCACGTGTAAGGCAAACGCCTTACCACTTAGGCAACCACTCAGTCCCAATTCGTTCTAATTTTACAGTGTTGTCACTCCATATCACACTTTATTTTCTCTATTAGTTTACAGTTTTTTGGTCAAGAAATGGGATCTAATACTTAGACCTATGCAACAAGGCAAGCTAGACTCAGTTTCCAGTGTTACTATAGTCCTCACCTAATTACAGAGACTTTTTAAAGATAGTCACTAGGGAGTGAAGAAGTTAGCACAAAGTTTAGACTCTAGGGTCTGCCTGCCAGAACATATATGTATAGGGCCAACATATTGAGTTAAGAAATGGATGAGGACAAGTAATGCATATATGTATGTACATATATATGCATATATATCATATATACATATATATCATATATATATGAATGAAGATTTAGGAAGAGCTTTGAATCACATTTTAGCAATAAGGATAGAGTGAAGACTAAGTCTTTTGCCCTAAATAAGTCTTACATCAACATACAATAAAGCAGAATTTAGAAATATCTAAACTTTTTAGAAGGACAGCCTGCCTCTTTTTTGATACACAGTATTGTAAACTTAGTTTCTGTTTTGTTAAAGAAGTCCACATTCAAAGTTTTTCCTGTAGATTATGTATATGTTACAGTTGTAAAATATTTTGAAAAATTCCTAAAAATTTATATTAGCACATATAAACTTGTATACTATCATAAGATCTTAGTATAAGCTGTACACAGGGTGAAATGACTACGAGCTATGTCCATAGAGATCAAATCCTGCATGAAAAAGGAAACTAGGGAATTCGAATTACTGCAGTAACTTGTAATTGAGGACAGTGGATTCCTGTCTCCAAATAGACCCAGTTTAATAGTGGGAACCCAGTTGAATGTTCCATTTTCTTAAAAATAAATAAATAAAGTATAATATGTATCAGGATTCTCCAAGGAAAAATCTGTATAATCTAGATATGAGATTTGTATTATATAGAGTATTCACTATAGCAATAGTCTTCTATAGTTCTAAAATTCAATAATTATCAAGATTGTATCATCATCAATTGAAGAAGATGTGAAACACATTAGGGTAAATTCAATCCAAGCAGTAACAATACTGAGAGGTAGAAGGCCTAAATCTTAATCTGAAGCCAAAAATCAAGAGGTAGGATAACTGATATATAAGGGCTGGAGAAGATAGCTGCCTCTCAAAAGTTAATGAAGAGTGAATTTCTTTGCCTTTTGTTCTATTTGAATGTACAGAAGATTGGATGTTGCCTGCCCTTAATGGGAAGGGCCATCTGCTTAACACAGCACATCAATTCAAATGCTGATATCTTCCAGAAATACTCTGACAAGCATACCCAGGAGTGTTTTTCCATTCATCTAAAAATCTTCTGGCTTAATTGGGTTTACACAAAATTAACCAATGCAAGTGTTTACTTCAAGGCTTTGCAACATGAATCAAGATCTTTTACAGAACTATCCTTGCCTCATCTGAAATTCTCATCAGTCCTGTATCCTTCCTTCTACAGTACCTTTCTTAGTCCCTAGTTCTTTGCTCTTTGTTCCTTTAGGTTCTGGTCATTAACCTACCATCTATTTTACTTCTCTTATATGTTTATATTCTTCATATAAACTTCCTCAGAATACATTTTTTATGTTTAGTTCATTATTTTGTCACTGTAACCCAGCAACTACACTGGTTTCCCTCATGACCTGAGATTAGAATTTCTATAAAACTTTTTTTAAGTTGCAATGGTGTAAAGTGAAGAAGCAATTGGCATGATCTTCTATGAGAAAAGGAAGTCTTTCATACTTTGAACTAACATACAAAACTATATTAAATTAATTATATATTAAGTATATATTATTATATAAATTATATATTAAATAAGATATGTTTAAATTATATTATGTAGTATATAAAAACAAAAATATATAACATAGCACATGTTACTAACAGTAAGTAACACTAAAAATAAAACACGACTTCCACAAAGAATTTACCATAAGAAGAAATTCCTTCCCAACCATAGAACCAACACAGTTCCCTGAAACAGCACTAGGAATCAAACACCCTCTGGGGAGCATCTAATACCACCCTGGCGCCAACTTGCACCAGGTTGATACAACATCATGACGACGAGGAAACAGAAACAACTAGATCTAACAGCAATTGCCCTACGTTATCACCTAATGGTAAGATGAAATCGAAAGACACTAAGTCCTTGATATGCACAAAAATCAAGACCACTAATCACATAAGACTAACTTTGACAACCGCAACTGAGCAGAACTTTTCCTGGGTCCAATAAGAAAGATTCTAGCCTAGTCTTCAGCCTAAGATTTGAACAAAACCCAGTATCTCTAATTCCAGAGGTCTGTCTTTGACAACCATGACTGAGCAGAACTTCTGGAACTGTAAGGAAAGACTATATCCTAGACTTTGTCCTAAAATCTGTGCAAAAACCAAGATCACTAATTACAAAAGACTGACTATAATAGCAGTGACAGAACAGAACTTCTAGAACTATAAAGACAGACTAGACTTTGTCCAATGACCTGTGCAAATAGCAAGATCTCTAATTACAGAGGACTGATTTTGTCAGACACAACTAAGCAAAACAATTCCTGGTGCCATAAAAAGACCTTGGGGTTCAATAATGAGCATGTCTGGATCCTGTAGTATTTCCCATGACAGTATGCTTCAAGGGTGGAGAAACCCTGTATCTTTTAGGTCAAGGGAATTCCCTTTCAAATCTCCCCAACACTTACTGGGCCTATCCTCCCCCCAAAAAAAAAAGCACAAAACCTCACCACACCAGCCCTCCTTCCTTCCGTGTGTGTGTCTGTGTGTGTATGTTGTTTTTTAGTAGTTGTTTATTGTGGCTGTTGTGTATTTTGGTGTTGCTTATTCATTTTTTCATTGTTCTTCATTTTTTCTCCCCCTTTTTTTTTTAAGTTGATATTGATGGGGCCCGAGCGAAGTGGCAAGTGGTAAGGCTTTTCTGCCTTGCCTGCACTAGCCTAAGACGGACCAGATTCCATCCCCCGGCATCCCATATGGTCCCCCAAGCCAGGGGCATTTTCTGAGCACATAGCCAGGTGTAACCCCTGAGCATCACCCGGTATGTCCCAAAAACCAAAAAAAAAAAAAAAATTATAATGTTAGCTTCTAGATGGATTCTTCCCAGCTTTTCTTTTTTTCTTCTCCAACAGAACCAGAACTTGAATTATCTTGTTCTGCCTCATATATTAAGGGGAAAGAAAAGGAAGTGGATGGTACCAGGAGCAAACAGTCACATGAACATTGAGTGGAAATAAATAATGATCAGGCCTAAATACCAAACCCAAACAACAACAGAATCAAGATCTACAGCAAGTTACATACAAAGGGGACCAGTTACACTAGCAGTTCAGGTGGGCTAAAGGGGTAGGTTTGAGATGCATAGTGGGAACAGGGGCGAAGGGAGGTCAACCCTGGTGGTGGAAATTTGAACTAATTCACTGTCACGATGTACCTTAATGAGTCTCAATAAAAATTATTAAAAAAAAAAAAGAAGGAATTCCTGAGAAAGAAACATGGCACTGACACTCACTGCTCAGGAGTTCTCTGTCCATACAGCAAATCTCTAAAAAACAAACAAACTACTAAACACTTTTTCTTTTTCCTTTTGTTGTAAAAGTGAAAATACTTTTTGGACTTATTTTGGTTAGCAAAAATATTAATTATATAGGTCTTTTGCAAAAACAAACTGGTACAATACAAATTTTCAAAGAGCAGGGAATACCCACAATAAACTCTGGCACATTGTTAAGGCTCAGAATAAATTTTATTGAATTAATTGAATTAATGAATAAATGAATTATTCGTCCTGTGGAATCCCAGATATGGACCTATAGAATGGATGAAGAAAAGAAAGGTAAGTAAATTTCTCTGTCGGGTGGAGGTAACATGTCAATTGAAGATATAAAGTTTTTGCCTATTATACCGTTTTTCTTTTTTATTTTCTGAACTGAAAGTTAAACTAGATAGTCCTCATGACCAATCAAGTTTTTGAGTGTTATCAATTCAATCACAAGTATGATGTCTATAGATTATTGAAACTAAAATATTAAGGTTTCAGATGTAAACTTTAAAAATCATGGGGTGAGTATATCCCAGAAATATTTATTCTACAAAAAATCGATATGTAGGAAAAAGAGTCAGCTTAAAACCTAGGCATATAAATGCATATTTTGTCAAAAATGTACATATTTTTTCTTCTATTTATTAACTATGAGTGCAAGAAAAAATTTCCAAGTGTGACCCAAAATAACTAAAATGATGGTGGTATTGTGAAGAAACAAAACTAATCTTTTGTAGAAGTCTATCAGTACTAAAATTACAGATCAATAACCAGAAAGAAGACTTAATTTCTAGCCAAGTAACAAATTGCTTTAGTTCTGTAATCTCTTCAAATCTTAATAAATATGTATGTGGTTTAAATGAGCCATAAAATTATAGCTTGTAATTTAAAATGGAAAACATCACTTACTTTGTCCTTTAAGTGAATCAAAAGGTAAGCGACCTGAACCATTCAAAATGATTGTATTCAATAAATAGCATTTTATAGAATTTATGAAACAATTTATATTTAAAGTAGTAGCATTTTATTCTTACCTGTAGCATGAAAATGCAATGTTGTAAACTTTGCTAAGTGGAAAATGTTACTTAGTGAGAAAAAAATAGACCATCTCTACTAGAAACAAATTTCTAAGATGATATGATCAGTAAAACTGGGAATTGAGGAGGCTAAGAGTGATCAGGGGAAGAGACCCTGGACAATGGTAGAGGAACTGATGGTGCACACAGCAAATATAAAGTAATAATTTCAGCACTTTAGTAAGCTATGATACCTCAATAAAAATGATTTGGGGAAAAATAACTAAAATTAGAGCATATAATTACATGCTATGTAATTAAATTTGCATGATAATAAAATAAGATGCTTGGGGAAAGGCAATCTATTGTAGGCCAAATGGCATATACAAATACTTATCATTTATACCAAAGAAATGCAAAACAAAAATATAATGTAACCTCACACCTGTGAGAAAGACCTATATAAAAAATGAACAGGAATAACATTTGTTGGTGAGGTTTGTAGAGAAAAAGAAAGTTCTTTATTATGATGGGAATGTAAACTGGTCCAATTTCTTTGGAAATTAATATAGAAATCTCTCAAAAAGGTAAAAATAAGACTACCATATAATCCAGTTATTTCATTCCTAGATAGTTCTCAAAACAGACTAATTTAAAAAGATACGCATATTCAAAAGAAATTATTTCTTATATGCCCTATTCAATGCAGGGCAATTTATAATGGTCAATATCTAGAAATAATTCAAGTGCCCAGTGAAAGGTGAGTGGATAAAAAAGATACACAGTGAAATATTAAATACTAAAAACAATGAAAATTTGCCATACGTAACATGATGTAGTTGGAGTATATTATGTTAAATTATATGTCAGCAAGATTATATGGAGCAAGATGATTACACAAAAAATATAAAGAAATAAAACAAGAAAACAGCTGAATATATATATATATATATATATATATATATATATATATATATATATATATATATATATATATATATATATAAAATAACCCCTCAAGTTTGTACCTTAGAGCCAAAAGGGACACAAAGAGTGAAGAGATCTATCAGTTGGTGGTGGTGTACTCTGGCACATTGAGAGTGTGTATGTTATGGCGATTTACTTTTGAAGAAATATTAATAATATTAAAAAGAACTTCTGGAAAATGTCCAATGCTGTAAACCAATGTTAATCTCAATAAATAAAAAACAAACAAATTTTTAAAAAAGAAATTTTGAGTAGTCTATTGTATTTAATTTTATTTTAACTATGTTTATTTCTCTAATATTAGTGAAATTACACAGGTTTAGTTTAGCTTTGTTGTTGCTGTTGTTGTTGAAGCAATTGTGATCTACAGACCTACACAGTTGAATCACAGACACACAGTGAGTCAGGGCCATTTCCAACACCAATGTCAATTTCTCTCTACCAATGGACCCAGATTTTTGCATCCTATACCACCACTCTTTGCCCCCTGGCCTGCCAGTGTAACAGTATATAACAATATAATAGGCCCCTTTAAGTTCAGATTTGTTTAGCATTTTTTTTAATTGTGAATTTTTTGATTTTCAGGTTATCACTATCTTCTATTTTTATGGGTTTCATAAAACTTTTTATTTTGAAACTTTTTGTATAACTCATTTTATTTTGTTGTGTCATAATTAAAGGTCAAACATTTTATAGAATACACCTATTCCAGAAAAATATAATAATTGTAGCACCTTTCTGCCATTTCTTTTTACTGTATGCTTCTCTCCTTTGGCTTGTGCTCTTTCAAAAATATTAAAAATCTAACCTGTTATTTGGGACATGTCATATCTGAATTTCTGAAGGACCATTTTGTTCTTTTTGAGTTTCTGGGGGATAAGCTTGAGATGGTTCATGCTTGATGATTCTTGACTTGTAGCTGGATCACCCCAGTTCCAGTAGTCATAGAGAGAACCATAGTCCCTGTGGGTCTCTCTATTCTCAGAGTGACCCTAGTCAATTTGAATTAAGGATCCATTCTCCAATTGTCAATTATTTCAAAGTCAATTATTTTCTGAGATACTGGGATTTAGAATTTCAACATATATCTATATATTTTTGAAGACAGGAATCAGTTTTTATTAAGAGGTCCCATTAGCTTAAGACACTTTATTTTCTTTTAAATTATTTTTTCTTTGTTTGGGGGCCACACTTGTTCTTACTTGGTGCTCAGGGATTACTCCTAAATATATACTCAGGAATCACTCCTAGTGAGTTCAAATGGTCATATAAGATACCTGGGATTTAACCCTGGTTGGCCATGTGTAAGACAATTGACCTAACCACTATACTATATATATCTCAGGCACTCAGATGAAAACACGTTAACAGGATATGTAACAAAATAAGGGCATTTTTCTATAAAGTAGCAAATGAGCATTATGCAATACCAATGTCCCTTTGGGCTAGGGAGACATAGCTTAAAGAACATAACATTCCTTGCATGTGCTAGGCTCCAGGTTTGATCTCTAGCACTTAAGACTGCTGGATTTGGAATCTATGGTCCCAAGCACAGCTGGCCCTGAGCACTGAACTTTCAGGACCACACAGCTGAGCTCCATAACATGGTAAGTGGTCTCTGAATTTTTTAACACTATTAGGAGACCATATGCTCAAAACAAATGATGGACCCCCAAAATGCCATTTTAAGTAGAAGCATATTTTTTGACTGTGTCTTTTCTCTGTTATTTTTTTTTTTGTTTTTTATTTTTTGTTTTTTGCGCCACACCCGGCGGTGCTCAGGGGTTACTCCTGGCTGTCTGCTCAGAAATAGCTCCTGGCAGGCATGGGGGACCATATGGGACACCGGGATTTGAACCAACCACCTTTGGTCCTGGATTGGCTGCTTGCAAGGCAAATGCCACTGTGTTATCTCTCTCAGCCCTTCTCTGCTATTTCTTTTCTCTCTTTTCTTTTAAATGAAGGGTAGAGTGTGTGATCATGCATATTAAAGACAACCAAGAAAAAGTAGTTTAGAGTTATAGGATGTTTTAGATTTTCTACTAACCCCTGTGTAATATAGGGGTGATTTTGAAGTGTCATTTTGGAGCATTTAAGGGTGCCTTAAAAATACTAAGATGGTGATGGTGATGATGATGATGGTAGATACATACATACACACTTTATTTTCCAGCTTATAAGACGACTTTTTAACCCATGAAAAACTTCTTAAAAGTCTGGGGTCATCTAATATGCTGAAACTTACTCCAGCTTCAGGGACGAATGATCCACTCCCCACTCCCCTCTTATGGCCACATCCCATACAGCTGCCAGGCATCATCACTCAGTCCTCTGCTTGTCCTAATTCATCTTTCAGGGCACACAGCTGAGTTACCAAGCGCTGCATTCCATCCAGCTGCTGGTGTCATTGCTGGTATGAGCCTTTCAGGTGCTCATTCCTCTGTTCAGTTTTTATGGGACACAGAGGAGGTGCTCTGTCTTCCTCTAGCTGTCCTATTAATCACTGCACCCCAGCCAGCTATTCTTAAAGAAGCCCCTTCTCCCTGCTCTTAAAGTAGATAACAATTAAAAAATCAGTTACTCGGTACAAATGACAAATGTAAAATGATTGCTGGAACTCTGAAGTCTAGCTCAGGGGTCTCAAACTCAATTTACCTGGGGGCCACAGGAGGCAAAGTCAGAGTGAGGCAGGGCCCCATAAGGGATTTCACAAAAAAAAGTCCTCAAATGTCATTATTAACAGTTTTAATTATTTCTTCTCAACATGAATAGAACATTGAGTGAAGATCATGAACAGTTCTTCTGAATATGGCATCTTTTGCCTATTCCTTGCTGCCAGAGACTTGACAGTGCTTCTTCCCACAAATCTGAACCACATTTGTTTTTAGAGAGGAAGCAGTTGAGACCCTCAGTATGGCTTGAAGATGATCATCATTAAGTCAAGACCTGTACTTTGACTTATTGAAGTTCAATGTAGATAATAACTTTTCACACAAATATGTGCTCCCAAAAGGGTACATGGTACGCTTGAACATTTGGGAATTCTCAGGGAAGCTGGGGGGAATTCTCTCAAAAATTGCCCATGCATGTCTGCTTTTCCACTTGGCTTTGAGATTAGAGTTGCATTGCAGGTCAATGAGCTCCATTTGAAGCACAGGAGGGGCTACTTGCACATCAAAGAAAAAGGGGACCACAAAAATTTGGAAAGTGGCTCTGTGCTTTTTGAAGTCTGCAAATCTGTGATCAAATTCCTTCTCTAGCTTAAAAATAGCATCAACATATTTCTCACCACTGAAATGGTATGCCTGCATCCACAAGTTCCTTGATGCTGGGAAATGGCAAAGGTTTGTCTGAGAGAGCTGGGATTTCCATAACACAAGTTTTATAAAGAATGCTCTCACATTGTCATAGGCTGCCCTGGGCCTTGTAACATCTTGTTTAGTACATTCAGCTTATGTGTGATGTCAACAAGAAAAGCTAAGTCCATGAGTCATTTGTGATCACTCAACTCAGAAACAGCATTCCCATCCTTCTCCATGAAGGCTTTCAATTCTTCGCTCAACTCAAAAAATCTTTTCAGGACATTTCCCCTGCTGAGCCAATGTACCTCAGTGAAATAGAGCACATATCCATATTCTGACTCCATTTCCTTTAAAAAAGCACAGAACCTCCTGTGCTTTAAGCCCCTGGATCTGATTTGGTTGCTGCATTTCACAATAATGCTTTAAAACATCACATTGTCACCCGGCAGGCATCCTGCTGGTAAATAATGCAGTGAAGAGCAATGGCCTTCTCTGCACCCTCCTCTTCAAGTTTTTTTTTGAACATGTGCCACCAGTCCATTTTTTCTCCCTGTCATCAATGGCATCCTATCAGTTATTATTCCAACAAACCTCTTCCACGGCAAACCTGCATTCTCAATGGCACCACACAGATGCCAAAATATCTCATTAGCGGTGGTCTGGCCATGCATTGGAATTATTGTGAGCAGATCCTCTGTAAATTCAAAATTGCAATCAACACCATGGATATAAATTGTGAGCTGCGCAGTGTCTGTTTATATCTGTGCTCTCATCAAGAGCAACTGAGTATGCATCAAAACATTTGGCTTTCTCACACAGTTGATGATAAATGCCACTTGACATGTCAGAAATGCACTCTGCCACAGTGTTGGAAGAAAGGCTGATTTTGCTAAACTGACCGTTCTTTTCCAGACAATAATACTTGTAGCCTGTAACATGCATTTTTTTTAACAAACTCTCCTTCTGTGAATGGTTTCCCTGCCTTAACAATCATCTCACTAATCATGTAACTAGCTTCGACTGATGCAACATTCTCTTTGGTTGCTTTCTTGAAAAAATCTTGTTGCCTCATTAGATATGTTTTAAGATAGCAACCCACGTGGCTCTCTCATTTCCTTAATAGTTTGCACACTCCTCAGCATATTTAGTTGAATAATGGTGTTTCAAGTTGTTTTCCTTGTGCACTGCAACTTTCTCTGAGCAAATAAGATATGTGGGGATGCCCTGTGCCCAACAAAGAAATACTACATCTCCCACTTTTCCTGAAATTGTCTGTGCTCATCATTAATCTTTCTCTTCACTGCAGGCTTTGATGAAGTCATGATGAAGGTATGACAAAATCTAATTCTGTAATTAAACTTCTCTCCCTTCTCTCCCTTAGGCCTCAGATAATGCAAGGGATAGCGGGCAGGAGCAGCGGAAATGGCATCTGCACTAGGCACAAAGTATTTGCGATTATTCACTTACCGAATATTCGCAATAAAAAAAATCACATTAGTAAGAAAAAAATCGCAGAAAATCGCATTAAACATTTGCATACCCCAAAGGGAACTGCTCAGTGTATGCAAATGTTTAATGCGAGTTTTTCTTACTAATGCGATTTTTATTGTGATTATTTGGTAAGTGAATAATCACGGATACTGTGATATTTGAAGGCTAGCCGCAGGCCACAAAATGTTGTATGGAGAGCCATGAGTTTGAGACCCCTGTCTAGTTTTATTAAACATGTAATGTTAACCTTTGAGGGTTCTCCTCTATTTCTCTTATATTTTTTAATTTTCATTTGATGTGTGTTAAAAGAGAGGTAGTTTTATATGGTGAATATAGCCTAAACCCTATATTTTAACAGGAAAAGTAGGGGGTCATCTTATACACCCAGACATCTTATATGCCAGAAAAAAACGGTACATATTTATAAACTCATATGTGCATCATATGAGTCATATTTATACATGGCTTCTATTTATACTCAGGAAAATCTAGAGAGCACCCTAACATTATTACTAGGAATCTCTTTATGAGAGATCAGAATTGCAGGCTACAACCAGTCCAGAATATTAACTTGTCTAGAAGAGAAATAGTTATTATCAATATATGCCTCATATACTATAGGTCCCAATTCCACAGCTTAATTAGGAAATACAATCCAATTGGTGGTTACCTCCTTATTATACAATATATAAGCAACTTCTTCAGCTGGGGTGATCACAGGAGAAAATTGTAATTTTTTACATTGAAGAGAAACTTTCTTTACATTGATTTTTAGACACATATGTGTATTGATTAAATGATTGACACTAATGGATAATACAAAGAAGTCAAAAAGAAACTGTTATTGTTATTTTAACAAACCATCCATGTGGAACTAAACTATTCAGATTTACAGTAAATTGGCTATATATCTTTTATACGAGGTCATTCTGTGTAGGTAGTGTCAAAAAGATTCACTTAAATCTCATTCCTTCTCAAGGTACAATTATTTCTTTTACCTGGACAGTGTTTAGTAGTCATGAGCTATTTGTTCACTGGGCCTTTGTGTTAAATTTATGGGAACTACTATAAGATTCCTCAGCTAAGCAAAATATACATATGTAAAACCTATTCTATCTTTCTCTTTTTTTTACTACATGCTTTTAATTCTTCATGTTTCCCCTGAAAAATATTCATAGTATTCATATTTAGCTATTTTAAGAGAATAGCAAAATTCCCTTTGAGACTTTCGATCAATATTTTTTAGTTATAAAGTTTCCAAGAACAAAACCCTTCACTTAATAGAAAAATGTTTTCAGGATATTATACCTTGTTACATGAACATAAATTTTATGGTTGAATTCTAGTTGTGAAAGGGACCTTAGTCAGTATCCATTTGAACTCCCTCATGTTTTAGAGAAAGAAATTAAACCACAGTAATACAAAATATATTTCCTTAGGTCATGTTGCCAGCTTAAAAGCTAATACATTTAAAATGAAAATCTAGATTCTATTTTATTTTGCTTATCTATTACCGTTACTTTATAAACAATTTCCTGCTTCATTTTTAGCTTGTCTACACTAGTATTTTATTTCAGGAATACAGAAGACAAACTGTGAGATCACAGGAGTTGAACAAAAGGAAACTTTAAAAATAGAAGGCCAAAATCTAGAAAAAGAATACAAAACATAAAATATAGAAGTTTACATATTGTGAATCTTACCACAAAAGGTGGTGAGCACAGTTAGGGAAATAATTGCACTAACAACTATCATAAAAATAGTAGTAAGAGAGAAAAATAGAAATATAAGAAATATAATAAGAAATATAATAGAAATATAATATAACTATCATAAAAATAGTAGTAAGAGAGAAAAATAGAAAAATAGCCTGTTTCTAAGACAGGTGGAGGATGGTAAAGGAGGAAAATGGGGACTATTGGTGGTTGTAAGAGTTGCACTTGTGAAGGGTGGTGCACATTTGATGACAGAAACCCAAATGTAAAATTTTGTTGTAATTACGGTGCTTAAATAAAAAAATTGTTAAAAAATCAGAAGTTTGATTAAAAAACAAACAAAAAAACAGATGTTTACATATTAGCTATTATCTGGGTCTAACATTTACTTATTAAATCATTATGTATGTATGTTTAGGGACCACACCTAGTGATGGCTAGTAGTTACTCCTGCCTCAGTGCTTAGAGGTGGATCCCAGTTGTGCTCTGGGGTATGTGGTCTTGGGAATTGTTCCAGGGCCACATATATGCAAAGCAAGTGTTTAACATTGAGTTACATTTCTGGTTAGTGCTTATTCTTTTTTAATTTAATTTATTTTTCAGGAGGTTGCCTCCCAAGTAGTGCTGAGGGGGCTTAGCATCACATGGTGATATTCAATATACAATAAAAATGACTGGCTAAATACTAAGGCCAAATAATGCAAACCTGGGGCCAAAGTAGTGGGCATACTAGAACGCCCTAAAATGCTTGCATGGGGGAAAATTGTAAAGCAGGGATAGAACTCAGATATATTTTTTATTTAAAGAAAATATATCATATAGTTGACATATATAGTTCATCACAATACATTTGTTTCAGCTTCTTGCTGCGGAGCCAGCACAGAGACACCAAGGAACAGAATCTCTCCAGGACCCAACCCGGTAACATGTCCCCACCCATTGAATGTGGGGCCGATTCCTGCCGTGTGATAGGGCATCCAGAGACTTAAAAAGGATGGCTGCCCTGCTCTCTGCCTTCTTCCTGCGGAGCCACCACACAGACACCAAGGATGAGAATCTCTCCAGGACCCAAGCCGATAAGATGTCCCTACCCAACAAAGGTGGGGCCGATTCCTGCCATGTGATTGGGCACCCAGAGACTTAAAAAGGATGGCTGCCCTGCTCTCTGCCTTTTTCCTGCAGAGCCAGCACAGAGACACCAAGGAGCATAGTCCCTCCAGGACCCACTCCTGAAAAGCACAGCCGCTGTTCTCCAGGGGGAGGTGCATGGGGAGGAAGGTGGGCAGATATCTGGCTTTCTGTTTCCACTTTGATTCTGGGGGCCAGCTCTTGCCAGGTGTGGGGTTTGGGGAGGCCCAATGTTGGAGGCCTTCTCCCTAGCCTGTGGAGTGCTGGGAGACTTGGCAGGCCCCCAGCCGTCCCCCTCTTCTCCCCTGGACTCCAGGCCCTCCCTGGGTGCCAGCCCAGATGGCCAGAAGTGGGTTCAGGTGGACTCTTAGCGGTCCTCAGGTTTCCCCCCTCCCTCTGTATTCCAGGGGGGAGGTGCATGGGGAGGAGGGTGGGCAAATATCTGGCTTCCAGTTTCCAATTTGATTCTGGAGGTCAGCTCTTGCCAGGTATGGGGTTTGGGGAGGCCCCATGCCGGAGGCCTTCTCCCTTGCCTGGGGAGTGCTGGGAGTCTTGGCAGGCTCCCAGCCGTCCCTCTCTTTCTCCTCTGAATTCCATGACTTCCCTGGGCACAGATCCAGATGGACCCTATAGGGGTCATTAGGCTTTCCCAATACCTGTTCCTACACTAATGGGAATGCGTTTTGGGAGGAAGGCAGACTGTTGCAGCCCTGGTTTATGTTGGGACAGTCACTGGAAGTTTTTTTCCTTGGTCTCCATTTCCAAAACCATTCGGGGACTAGTGCTCCCATGTGTACAATATATATTGATGGTATTATATGCATATAGTTTATATATGCATAATACCCATCTTGTATTGTGACCTTGATACTGCCCTACAAAGCTCATTTCTAATCATTTACTGCCTCAGTCCCAACCATTATTTCCCCCATTTACCCATGTAAGTGCAGCTCATGACATGAAGCTCACCACATAGAGTGATGAGTGCAGTTAGGGCAACAACTACACTGAAAACTATCATAATAATGTGAATGAATGAGGTAAATAGAAAGCCTGTCTCAAGTACAGGTGTGGATGGGGTGGGGAGGAGGGATATCTGGGAAATTGGTGATGGTGAAAAGGGTTGTTCTTTATATGACTGTCATCATTCAACTACAATCATATTTGTAATCATGGTGTTTAAATAAAGATAAAAAATGTGGAAAAATACATTTGTTTCAGCATGACAGAAAACAGTTATTAAGAAATAGAGAATAGAGAATTAAAAAATGGAAAAAGAAGGGGAGAGAGTTCATTAGCAATTATATTTGTGAAAATTATTGCATCACCAATAAAGTCATTAATACAATAGCTGAATGTTTAATATGTTCCCTTTATTTTCTTTAGAGATGGGAAATACACTAAAAAAGATGTGTATATGGGAGTTGTCATTTTCGTAGGCACAGTAAAATATGGAAGAAATGGAAAAGAAAACCTTTGGAATAAAAGTCAGAGAGATCTGACCCCTGAAGTATTTTGGCATAAGACCAACTCAAGGCTCCAGCACACTAGGTTTTCCAACCCCCTAGTCATTCTCAGTGGTCAGCTATTCAGCTTCACAGTTGTTGCTGTCAGGTTGCTGTAGTTATAAATCCTGGTTTGTGTACAAGTCCTATGTTGAAGACCGGGTGGTGTGTTGTGTCTTCTGGATCCATCTCTCCATCAGTTAACATTGCAGAGAATCCCACTCTAAAAGCAGACTATTGCTGTTGCTTGGTTGCCAGTGTTATATAAGAACTGTCTTTGGAGGAAGTCAGTGTCATCGTGGTAGTGGGGCCTTCTTTGGTAGAATTTATGTTCATGGAACTGGTGTAAAAACCATGTTTGTTTCTATAGGTGGTATCCATGAGGCAGGGGTGAATGGCCAATGTCCAATCCACTGGAGACTAAGCCAAGTCATTATGCCAAGTGTTTAGGGTATAAGGTTCCACTGCAATATAAAAAATTTTGTAAAAAAAAAATTTGTGTTCCCATCTCTATAAGATAAGAACTTGTTTGCATCTGTTAACCTTTTCCATTTTAATGTGTCTATGCAAAAAGGGACAATACCCCAGGGAATTACTAGTGCATGTGAGGGGCCAAGGAGTCAAAATCAACAGTCCCAGAGCCTTTTGCTTACATGAGCTCTGAAAAGAGATTTGTCTACTAGTATTCTGTATTGAATGGATCCCAAGGATAGAAGAAATTGCCACTACATGAGAAAATATTCAATAACGGTTAAGCCTATTAAAGGGGTGTATGTAAAAGAAATATTCAAAGGAAATTTCTATATCCTTTTTGAATCTTTTGAAATAGGCAGGGAAGGAGTAAGATCTAGGGTGCAGCTTCAACCTGTGATTTGGTTTTGCGGAGTCTTGGGAATATGGCTCCCAATATTCTCATATCAGGAAGTGTCTTCAAGCTGAGGGTTTCTCAGAAACCAAATCTGGCAGCAAGCAAAAGTCCACAGTGAAGGGAAGTGAAGGAAGAGGGGCCATCGAGAGTGAATCAATAGCTGTCTGTTTCTTCTCATGCTGAGAATCTATCTTTTCACTTTGGGAGCTGGTTGGCATCTGGCTGTGCTGAGGAGAATGTTCTGATTCATGAGAAGTTAAGGACTGAGAGTAAAAAGAAGGTTAAATGTGGAGAAATAACATAAAGGTTTAAAAAAGGGTTTGTAAGGAGTTAAGAAAAGGAAAGGGAGATAAGAGTTATCTATGATAGAAGGGACACACTATACTATGTAGACATTACATCTATGGAGATTAGACTGACATTGGTATAGCGTACACAGACACTCAGACATTCATGTGCATCAGCAGCCAGAGGATCGAATCATAGATACATTTGAAAAGCTTTTCCAGGTGAAATGGAACAGAACACTTAAAGAGAAGAAAAATAAATAAATAAATAATAAATAAATAAATAAAGTAAAGCTGGCAAGTCTGCTGTAAAAGGTTACCCCTCCTTTTTTTTTCCTTTTAGGCTGATTATGTTTGGTAAGGGTAAACTAGATTGAGAAAAGGCTTTATAGCTTAAGTTATGTGTGGACATGTTGGGAAATCCCTTTAAACAAGCATAAAATTAGAATGCTCTTAGGGCAACTTCCCTATTCTGGGACTTGAGCATAAGCAGAAACCCCAAACAGATAGCATAAGGCAAAATTTAGGGGAGGAATCGATCCCTTGGGTGACAGTTTGAACCACAAACTCTCCATTCACAGTCTGAGTTAGAGTCCAAGTATAGTGATGTGTGGCAGTTGGACTTGGACACATGCCTTGGATAACCCCATTACAATGGCAGTTGAACCTGGACATGCCCCTGGACACACTTCTGGGTACACCCCTTATCACAACAGGTATAAAAGGAAAAACTTGGACAGTTCCAAGAGGGCTTAAGATAGTGACCAGAGCAGGGCCTGTTGCTCTGCAGGGAATCAGAGATAAAGCATTGGAGAGATGCTGCCTGCTTTATATCTACTCTTTTCTCTTTCTTTTTTTGAACCCAGGCCTCCCCTGCCACTTCTGATTGGTGAAGTTCCATCTCTCTTCTCCCTCTCTCTCAGAAACTCCAGGAAGAATAAAAAGTATACTTGGTTTCTATTCACTTGTCTCTCAGTCCCAGGCAAGCAGTAGCTACAGTTCACAAGCAAATCAGGTGTTCATTCTTACAGGTCTTCCCATAGTCACTGCTTTCAGAAGGAGCATCAGCATTATTTGCATATTGTTCTGGTCCTGGGAACTCAGTCAGCCAAATATGCAGGGGTGCTTCTCATTCAGGCTGTGACTCTTTCCTGTGAGGAAAAAGAAGTTCCCTGTGTCTTCTTTAATCCTGCAATATTTTTTATGTTTTAATTTTTTTTCTTGTAAGAATTTATTCAAAAGACAAAATTGATTAACATAATGAGGTAAACTAACATAACATAATATAGTGACATAACATATAATATAATTGATATAATAATAATACATGTAAGTCAAAGAAAGTTTCTGATTAAAAACACATTTTTTCCATAATGGCTTAACATATCTTTCACAGTAGTATTTTAGGTACATATTAACAATGAGTCAAGGGAATACCCACCACCAACTATGTCCTCCCCCCATTCCAGTTCCCTTTCTACAACCCATATACCCCACCATCACCCCCTGGGCTGCTAGAGTAGATGGACCCCTCTTTGTCTGGCTTACTATTAGTGATCACATATCTGTTTGGTCCTGGAACCCTCCCTTGTTTCCCCCTCTATTTAAGAGGCAGAACCAGAAAAATCGAGGTATGTGGTTTTGTTTGAAGGCAAGAAAAGCAATAGAATGGGGTACAAAATAAGAGGGAAAAAAAAGAAGTCAAAAGTCAAATATGCTGAAAATGGGCAGAGTCCCTCTAGAGGCTTCCAACCTCAGTTTGAGAGAGGATGTGAAAAAGGTAATTGAAATACCACAACAATACAGAAAAAAATATCGAATTAAATAACCAGTGAGCACTACAGCAATAAAGACAGGCACCACACAATAGTCTTGGTTCTGAAATCAAATCATGCTCGAGTGCAAAAAGAAAGAGAAAGGCAAGACAAAATAAAATAAAATAATATTGGAGACATCAACCATAATGTCCACACCAAAATAAAGACGTCAAAAAAATCGATCAATCAATAAATAAACATGTGGAAAAATGATTGTTTTGTGCTTTTTTTCCCTCCTTTTCTTTATCCCCCTGCATAGGCACAGTAACTATTGGGGAGGTAATTCCCTTGACCTAGAAGATACAGAGTTTCTCCACCCCTGAAGTATAATGTCATGGGATTAACTCTAGACTCCTTGCATGATCATTTACTCTCCCCTTGCTGCTTTTGTGGTGTGTGGAAGACTTCTGCTTTGTCTTGGATGGTAAAATCAGACCTCTGTTTCTAGAGATCTTGGTGGCTGTGCAGCTCATGGAATGGAGTTTATGAAGTCTTTCTTTGTGGTTCTACCAGTTATGTTTCTTCAGTGTCATTTTAATACATCTTCTATAGTTGGAGTTCTTGGTCGTTATGTTGCTCCTAGACTGGAGCCTGGGATAAAGTCTTTCGTTATGTTTCCGGAAGACCCATTTGGTTGTGGTTGTCTCAGTCAAACTTCTGGAATTGGAGCTCTTGTTTGTTGAACAGATCGTATACCGAGAGAACAACATAGGGCCCTAGTATTCAGTTGTCTAGAGAGACAACTAAGGATTGTTGCCTTTCTTGCACTGGGTCAAACAGAACTGCCTCCCACACCTGGTGCTAATTCTTTAACCTTTAACATTTACTGGAGGAAACCACAATCTTTGCTCCTTCAATAATGTTGTTTTGCCAATGTTTAATTTTGCTTTATGTTCTTAAGGTTGTGCCTCAAATAAATATAAATAAAGTAAGTATATTATTAAAAAAAAAGTTATGTGTGAAGATTCTTAAGAAAAATCATGGTTTCAAGTCTAAATAACTAAATGACATGGTAATGAGCACTGTCTGGGCATACTATACCATGAAATTGATACTATATCTATTACAGACGAACATTAGTTACAAGTATTACAGTTATTAGTATGGTGAACATATATATTCATACGATCGATCTATGGGTTACAGTTAAAAAGCAGACCCAGGGGCCGGAGAGATAGGATGGAGGAAAGGCATTTGCCTTGCATGCAGAAGGTCGGTGGTTGGAATCCTGGCATCCCATGTGGTTCCCCAAGCCTGCCAGGAGCGATTTCTGAGCGTTTAGCGGGGAGTAACTCCTGAGCACTGCCGGGTGTGACCAAAAACCAAAAAAAAGTAAAAATAAAAAAGGCAGACCCAGGTGAGATGGGACATAAAATTAAAAAAGGAAGAGAGTGAGAAAGACAAAATGGTTAAAGTCAGCAAAGGTTTTCCATTTTCTGGTCCAAACCCTTTTAGTAAGGGTTTAGTTTACTGGGAAAAAGCTACCTAGAATAGATTGTATAGAAAGAGCATTCTAGAAAATACATGATATGATAATGAACACTGTATAGGGAGAATATACCATGTATTATCATCCAGTGGGTCTTGCAAATCCCATTTTCTTTTCTAGAGGCAACCTCTAATTATGAGCACTATGGTGTCATGGTAGACTAACAAAAGTTGTCGCAAGGTTTGGGGAAAAAAGGACTGATGAGAAAGAGGGAAAAGCTCTTTCTTAAGGACTGTGAAGGCCCAGGGACTGGGGTCCTGTTGCCAGGTCTCCTGGTTCGGCAGAGGCCACGTGGTTCCCAGATGACAATAGATTCACAAGGTAGTGACACTGGGAACTGGGGACCTGCCGGGCTGAGACCACTTGAGTTGCCCTGATCCACCCGATGGGTGAGGCCACTGATTAATGTTCCCTTTCCCAACTCCCTCTCAGACCCACCTTTCTGCTCCTGGGCTGGGTGAGATCTGAGTGAGAATTCAGATCTTAATGCATTCAAGTCCTGTGTTCGCGACCCCTAAGTAATCTCTTAGTTCAATTATCTAATGCTTAAATTTACTACAATTTCAGTATTAGGTCTTATCCATTTGTGATTAAAAAAAAACTAGCCCATATTTACTATTATATTTATTTATGATACTATGAGGGCTCATTAGCCTAAATTGTGGAATTCTCTCCTCCAAATTTCACTCTTAAACTATGTCCAAGTTTCCTCCAGTTCTTCATTCATCTCATCAAAACTTCAGATGGATGTTTAGTTGTTTGTGAGCTGTTATTATGGGTACATGGGCTCACTGTTTGTTTGTCCTTGCCTTTCCTCTGTCATGGGTTCTTTGTGTATGGTATTGTTATTCCACATAGAAAATGCAATGTGATTTAACAAATTGCCTACAGACTAGCTTAAAACCTTTACTAAATTTTCACAAAATTTGTGACTGAAAGGAATTAAACATAAAAAAAATAGTATACAGCACTTTATTTTAAAATTATTTGACTAAAGAAGCATGATTCAAAACATACTGATAAGGAGCCAGAGAGATAGCACGAGTTAGAGTGTTTGCCTTGCATGCAGAAGGAGGTGGTTCAAATCCTGGCATCCGATATGGTCCCTCCAAGCCTGCCAGAAGTGATTTCTGGGCATAAAGCCAGAAGTAACCCCTGAGCGCTGCCGCGTGTGGCCCAAAAGCCAAAAAAAAAAAAAAAAAAAAAACCTGATAGACTGATAGTTGGATTTTAGGCATATATTATTCTAGCACCAATAATCTCAATGAGCAAAGCAATAATACAAAAGGTTCAATTATCTCCAACCAGCTCAGAAACATCTCTCAAAATGACTTTAGTTGCACATTGTGAGATATAACAATTCTCACAAATTTTCTTGTTTTTTGTTATCATTTTTGTTTTTAGTTATTGTTATTGTTTTGTGACTGCTTTTCAGCCAGAATACACTCTCGTTGCTCTGGGATTCTTCCTGGTTCTATACTCAGATATCATTCTTAGTGAAATTCAGGGGGACTGTAAGATGTTGGAGTTAAACTTGGGTTGGCCAAATACAAACCAAAAACTACCAATTGTGCTATTGCACTGGCCTCCACAAATTCTCTTGAATTGACCTATATTTTGAGAATCCCATTTATCATTTTACTGGCATAAGCAACATGAATTAAATTAACATGAATTAAATTGTTTGTCTATACTAAGTGGAGAAGCTGGAAAAATTAGGATGGGAAGTAGGGAACATTGGTGTAAGGAAGATCACACACTTGGTAGGATTGATGTTGAAATATTGAAAACCTAAAGCAGTGGTTTTATTAAAAACCTTGTAAATCAAAAGGTTTCAAAATAACTTGTATTAAAAAATAATAACAATTAAAAAATGTAAAGTGGAAGAACAGAGTGAAAAAATGCATTCCAATAAAATCCTAGGTAAATTTCTTTTGTTTCTTGTGGGCAAAAAATATTGTATTTATATAATTCTAAAGGAATTATATAAAGGAAAATACTGTAGTGTTGTTACATAAATGAATATACACACCTTAGTAGGTACTACGTACAATTTTTATTTATAATAAGTAAAAATTGTTTCCAAAATCATTACTACAGAGACTAATAAAAGTAATAAATATCACAGTGAAATCTGTAATCAGTTAAGAAAAATTAAGTGAAATCTTTATGTAGTCAGTTTAGAAAAGTTATTTTGAGATTGAGCCTTTACTAATTTAATATATTACTGTTATTACAAATAAGTTATTTACTGCTAAATATATCTTTCCCATTTAAACTTAATTTAATCAAAAAAATAAAAAAACTTAATCACAGATTTAGTAAGTTGTTTATATTACAGTTATTTCACGTATTCAGTATTCCAATGCCAATTCCAGTGTGAACTTCCCTCTATCAATGTACCAAGTTTCCCTCTCTAAGCCCTCAGAATGCTCCCTTAGAAGGCACAAAGTAATTTACTTTATGTTATTTGTTACAACATAAATCTCATAATGGCTGTACTAAAGTTATTGTCAGAGGATTTGCTGAGCTGTTAGGTGCTAATTGAGCCCTCTATGCTATTGTTTTCACTGATTGAGTTTAGTGGGTTTGTACACAACTTTCCCACCAATTTTTTGAGTTTCAACTGGGCTGTCAGTAATATGAACTTCGGAGATGACATTTGGCCACATATGTAGCTGTTCATATCCACAGTTGTATAACTAAGATGATTAAATACCATGGTGTCTTAGGCCTACCAGATTCAATGAAAGGATGGCTTTTCTCTGAAATTGATTTGAGAGTCAGGCCATTTATATGAGAGTGAAATGGTGGGCAAAAAAACAGGGATTGGGCCTGTTCCATCTAAAAATCTTCAGTAATTTGGACCCAAAGAGCAGGTCTACTGGTTAGTTAGGTGTGGCAGCAGCTTCTCAGATTAAATACATAAAATAGGTTGTTACTATGTCAGGAAGATTGAGTTAACATTCACTGGTAATTATTATTCACTGGTATTATAGATTGGATCAGATGCATAGTAAGAATCCTTCTGTCATTCATAGTAAATATTTTGGAGGGGAGATTATTAATCTATTCAAACATCTGATAATATCATCCAAAATTATGGGCTAGGAGCTTATGTTTCATAAACAAATACCAGCCAGTTATCAGACCTGAAATATGATATTCAAGAATACTATGTATTTTTTACTTTGCCATTAATATCCCTACTTAAAAAATTATCTATAGGTCACTTTTTTTCTCAACTGCAAGCTCAGAAAAAGTTATCAATACAATGCTATTACTTGGCATGTATAATCAAGCACATTAATTTGACATTGTGATATTTTTGTTTAGTTTTCAGGATGATGCTTTATACTGACTTATGGGAGCAGATTGATTTGCTTTGTAGTGTTGACAGTCATAAATAAAGCTGAACTGACAAGTGAGAAAGTTAGGGTATGTGCCACGACAAGGTCGGGTTTTGCTTGTCATATTTTTCCATTTTTGTAAAAATAGTATCACACAATTTTTACATAACTGTGGATTTATATTTTTAATAAGCATATACTCCTGCCAAACATTTGTTTTATTTTGTACCAATCCATACATATGTATAGTCAAATAAAGCACTATCATTCTTATTTAGATTTTATATTTAATATCTGTAAAAAATTTTTTTCACATCTACTGCTGTGGAATTTCCACCATGAAACTACTCAATCTAATATAAAAGAACCTGGGGCTGGAGATATAGCACAGCGGTGTTTGCCCTGCAAGCAGCCGATGCAGGGCCTAAGGTGGTTGGTTCAAATCCCAGTGTCCCATATGGTCCCCCGTGCCTGCCAGGAGCTATTTCTGAGCAGACAGCCAGGAGCAACCCCTGAGCACAGCCAGGCATGGCCCAAAAACCAAAAAAATACATATATATATATATATATATATATATATATATATATATATATACACACACACACACACACAAACACACACACACACATATATATATAAAAGAACCTTTAGCAAGTTTCTATATCATTCAAATGTAACTCAAACATCAGAGGATTTTGACTTCAATTATAGTTTATATAGTTAGAACTCATTGACCATGTAATCATTTTTGTTTGTGTTTGAGTATACACTTTCATTATTTTTCTTTCATATTATATTGAGAGGCATTTGGTGCAAGTATTCAATAAATGTTTTGGTGAGCTTTTTTTACTAATCTGTATAATATGTAATATAAGAGAAAACTTCCTAAATTATTCAATGCGCTGATTACAAATGCTTACAGGGTCAATCGCCAACCAGATCAAGAAGTAGAACAACCGGGGCCGGGAAGGTGGCGCTTAAGTTAAGGTGTCTGCCTTGCAAGCACTAGCGTAGGACAGACCGCGGTTCGATGCCCCAGTGTCCCATATAGTCCCCCAAGCCAGGGGCGATTTCTGAGTGCATAGCCTGGAGTAACCCCTCAGCGTAAAACGGGTGTGGCCCAAAAAACAAAAAAATATATTAAAAAAAGTAGAACAGTCTCTGAAGTCTCCCTGGACCGTTTGCCCTGTCTCCATCTCAGTCCTTCCCACTTAGTCACTCTCCTGATTTGTAACACCATTGATTAATTTTGGCTTAGTTAGAGAATGTTAGCCTAGTGGAACATAATAGTATGATCTCTTTATAGATTGCCTGTTTTTGTTTAATATTATGTTTTTTTAGATTCATCTTTGGCAGTTGTTCATCATTAAATAATATAATGTATAAAATTTACTTAATAATACTGTTGTTGATACATGCAGGGCTTTCTCCCAATTTTTATTAGTAAGAATGAATAATGTTACTAGGATTATTATTTTTACTTGTCTTTTGGTTTGCACTAGCACACAATTTTGCCAGACAAATCCCTAGGAGTAGAACCAGTGAATCAGAAAAAAAAAACTCATTTAATTTTGGTAAATAATGTCAAGCCATATTTTTATTTATTTGTTTATTTTGTTTTATTTTGAGGCCACACTTAGCAGTGCTCAGGGTTTACTACTGGTTCTGCGCTCAGAAATTGCTACTGGCTCCAGGGGACCTTATGGGATGAGGGGACCAAACCTGGGCTCATTCTGGGTCAAGCCACATGCAAGGCAAACACCCTACAGATGTGCAAGCACTCTGGCCCAATCTTTTAAAATATTATAAACAATTAGCTCTTCTTTGCCAGGGCACGGAATCTAAAGATTCAACATACTTAGCATAATTTTTAAACAATTATTTTTATTTAAATAATGGTATTCAATTCTAGTGCTGGATGACAGTCAATTGGTATTTATTGGCTTCTCTATTCCAGAAGTCAAATTAATCAGACACAGAAATGTAATAGGATTTTTTTTTATAAGAATTGGCTTCCATTATTATGGAGACTAAAAAAACTCCAGTCTTTGGTCTTAAAGTCATAGAATCAAGGACCAAAGCAGTGGCACAAGCAGTAGGGAGTTTGCCTTGCACACGCTAACCTAGGATAGACTTCAGTTCAATCCCTGGAATCCCTTATGGTCCCCCAACCCAGGAGAGATTTCTGAGCGCATAGCGACCCCTGAGCGTCACCGGGTGTGGCCCCAAAACAAAAACAAACAAAGAAAAAAAAGTCAGAGAATCAAGAAAGTTCGTTTTATACTTCAGTCCCACTCTGGCAGCCTGAAAACCAGGAGTTGAAAACAAAGGGAAAATGAGATGGATGCCCCACCGTAAGCAGAAAGAGGTATTCACTGCATTGACTTATGACTGATCTCTACCATGTTGGTGAGATGAAGCCTTATTTATTCAGTCTAATGATTCTATTTCTCTTTTGGAAACACTCTCACAAACACCCTCAATGAGGAAAATAATGCTTTATTAGCTGCCTTATATAACACTGATTGGGTATACCCACTCAGACTGACACATAAAATTGACCACATACTGATTGTTAATTAAATTGAGTCTTTGTCTATTTATTTAAAAGAAACAAATTTATACTTGTTATCTAGACTACCATAAAAGTACCCTTGATTTGCTATTAAAATATTCTTTTGGGGCCGGAGAGATAGCATGGAGGTAAGGTGTTTGCCTTTCATGCAGAAGGTCATCTCAAATCCAGCATCCCATGTGGCCCCCTGTGCCTGCCAGGAGCAGTTTCTGAGCATGGAGCCAGGAGTAACCCCTGAGCACTGCTGGGTGTTACCCAAAAACCACAAAAAAAAAAATTCTTTTGTGTGTAACAAAATTAATCAGTTTATATTTTTCCCATATTTATATGAAATTATTTTATTTATGAACATGATTTATGTATTTTAGAAATAATTTCTTTTGGTTTTATTGAACTTATAAATCTGCTCCCAATGCCTTGGGTTTTTTTTGTTAGTTTGTTTGTTTTTTGTTTTTTTTAATGCCTTGTTTTTATCACTAAGTTTCTTTTGGTAAGAAGAAAAAGTATCTTAATTCAAATGTAATTGAAATTCTTCTTGAAGGTTGTTGGACCCCAACTTGCTAATGCTCAGGGAGTCATCCCTTGGCTCTGTGCTCAAGGATCACCCTGTTAGTGCTCCACAGGGACAATATGTGGTGCCAGAGATTAATGCAGGATCAGCTACACACAAAGCAAGTGTCTTACAACTTACACTATCTCGCCTTAATTCAAATTTCTATAACCAGTGATTTTTATTAGTTTAGCTTTTTTCCCCCACATCTCACAGTTCTCAGGGCTCATGGATCTTCACTCAGAATTCACTCCTAACAGTGCTCAGGAGAGCATTTGTGATTCTGAGAATAGAACCTGGACCTACTGTGCACTAAAGAAGTGTCCGACTTATCCTGACTAGTGATGCTTATATTGATTTCTGTCAAGTCTAGGGATGCAAATACATTTTCTGCTTAATTTTTCTCCATTTTTTTTTTTTTGGTTTTTGGGCCACACCCGGTCACGCCAGGGAGTTACTCCTGGCTATACACCCAGAAATCGCTCCTAGTTTGGGAGAACATATGGGAAGCCTGGGGATAGAACCCCAGGCAAGGCAGACACCCTACTGCTTGTACCACCACTCCAGCCCGTTTCTCCTTCTTTGAAGAGAAGAATTGGACCTGGCTGTGTTCAAGGTTTACTCTTGATTCTGTGCTCAGGTTTTATTCCAGATGTGGTACTAAATAAACATATGTTGTGGGGCCGGAAAGGTGATGCTAGAGGTAAGGTGTCTGCCTTGCAAGCACTATCCTAGGACGAACCGCAGTTCAATCCCCTGACATTGCATGTGGCACCCCCAAGCCAGGGGAGATTTTTGAGTAACCCCTGAGAGTCAAACAGATGTGGCCCCCAAAAATTTTTTTAAAAAAACATATGTTGTGTTGAGGATCAAGTCCCAGTATGTTCTTGAAAGGTAAGCATAAAACACAATATAGTATCTATACAATTATTTTTCTTTATATTAATAGTTTTTGGTTTATGTCTGAGAAAGAAGTTAAGTTTGACTTTCTTTTACACTATTTCTAATGTATGTTTATTTACCCCATTATTCTTCATACTATCATTCACTTACCAAGTGTCATATTTTTATTTGCTTCTAAATTTTTTCTTTATCTCCCTTCTTTATCCTTTAATGTGTAGTACACTAATTTAAATGCTTTAACGTAAATTCTGATTATCAATAATAAATATCCTCCAACTTTGTCATTTAATAGTTTTTGAGTCACCTGGGGTAGAGACATGTAATGAAAGTCACATCCTACAGTCCTAGGGAGATTTGGGAATGTGGGTCTGGAAGAAATGCTGACACTGCAAATAATCTGCAAAAGGTTGAAAATATAAAAAGATTCAGGAACTTCCACCCCAAGCTATCTGTCCAGCAGGCAAGAGATACCAGCAGGTAGACAGGCTAGCTGTGGAACTGAAACCACAAGCAGGTTCTTTGCCCTGAGGTCTTTATTGGAAAGAGAAAGTCCATCCCTATGGGTAGAGAAAGGGAAGAGATAGGAGGACAATCCAGAAGTCCATGCATAAGCAAAAGCACAAGCAAAAAATTATATGAATAGAGTGAAAATTGTTTTTTCAACAGAGCCATATTTGGCCATACTTAGGAGATATTTTTGAATCAAGAGTGAACTTGAGTTGTTCTGAGAACATATGTGGTGCTGGGAGTGAGAACCAGGGTCAGTCACATGCTAGACTAGAGCCTTGCCCTCTATACTATTTTTCCAACCTGTGAGAACTCATTTTGAGTTTGTTTGGTCTGGGAACCATGTTTAGAGATGCTTAGGACTCAGTCCTGGCTCTGCACTCAGAATTCATTCCTCTAGGCTCAGGAAACAAGATCAGATGCTGAGGATTGAACCTGAATTGGCCATGTACAAGGCAAGCACCTTATGTGCCCTGCTCTGGTCCAATTTTTTTTTTCTTTTTTACTTTCTTATTATAACGCCACAATTTACTAAGCTGTTCATAGTATAGTTGTTTCAATCATTAAATATTCAGATATTAATTCCACTATCAGTGTGACCTTTCCATTTACTAATTTCCCCAGTTTTCCACCTACCACCATAGCCATCCTCCTTGCAGGCACAAATCAATTTATTTCTTATTGTTTGTTGCATGCAAAGAAAATGGATTTATCAAAACTTAGATCAGCAAGGGTCAGGTTGAGATAATTTAATATACCCCATGGTGTTACTAAAGTCAGTGTCTAAGGATTTACTGGGCTATGATTGGGGCTAGTAGAGCCTTCTGTGTTACTGTTTAAGCTCACTGAACTAAATAGATTTTATAGGGTTATAGATCTAAAATTAATTTAGTGGCTTGGCAGTTTGATAAAGTTAAGCTGCAGAGCTGGGCCATTTCTATTGGAGGGTGTATTTTGTATAAACCACATTGGGTTGCAGTGCTCATGCAGAAAGGGAGACTCTGCCCCCTTATAATCCTTAGAATTCCATAGTGGTAGTAGGTGGGCCAACTCCTGGAAAAGTATAAGCAGCCATAATTTTCTTTTGAAGCTTGAGAAACCAAATCGTTTTTCTGCTGGGAAGACAGGTATGGGCAGAAACTGCTGGATTTTCTGGTGGCAGGTGGGAGGCTCAAAATCTTACTTGTTATCATTATTTCCAGCTGTAATTTAGACCAAGCTTGACAAAGATCATAAAAATAGGTTGTAGCATCTATTCTTTCTTAGAAAAAAAAATTTGGGTCAGCACATCCAGTTACGCTGAGGTATACTCCTGGCTCTGCTCTCAGAAATTGCTCCAGGCTTGTGGGAACATATGGGATGCCGGGAGATCGAACCGAGGTTTGTCCTGGGTCAGCCGCATGCAAGGCTAATACCCTACCACTGCGTTATCGTTCTGGCTCTGAAAAATTATTATTTTATAGAAAAAATTATTACCTTTCTACTTCTAGTCATTCAAATTAGGAAATTAAAGATACATTTATAATTATACAATGGCAGGCAATAGTTACATAAAATATGCTAAACAGAAATACAAGTAGATAATAAGAACAATTATGACTGACCTCAATAACAATAAAAATGATTTAAGATCGAGACAATTTTTTAATGCAGAAGGGAGAACATTTTATTTGTAAAATTTTTGCCAACGAACTTCAAGAATGAGAAAAAAAAGAAAGCATGGCTATCCCGTTAGGGATGGGCAAGAAGCTGCCCTTCAAGCTTGAGCCTCTATCTGGAAGCCCGAGATTCCAGTTCTTCTAGCTCAGTAGACACAGAGGGGAGAGGTGTCACTCCACTGAATGGACAGTGGAGACACTGGATAGCACTTGAACAGTGGGTTCTGATGGAGAAGGTGGAGGATGGCGGAGCACTATAAAGAGACTCCGGAGAGCAGACCGTGATCCCTCCTCCACCCAACTCTCCTCACCCTGCAGATGGTCCAGGTTAGCCAGAGGCCAGGTCTCAGCTGATGGTGAAAATCTCTGCATCTTCAGTCTGGGGAGTGGAGCTGGATAAAGGGGTGAAAGTCTTCTTGCCTTTAGCAAGAGCTTTAAAATGCTCGGAGTTGTTGAATTCTGAAAAGAGGGAAAAGAGCAGGTGGAGGGACTGAATCCGACTTTTGTAGATAGGAATGTCCAGGGTGGCACAGATCATGTCAATGTACTCTGCCAGGCTGCAGTCGACCTCTGCTGTGGACAGGCTCACCTTGCCCAAAAGCTCTTCAAATTCGGGGGACCATTCTAGCATCAGTGTGTCAATGTCAGGCATGGGCCTGGTGTAGTGCACAGTTGCGGGGGGCTTTGAACAGTGCAGTTCGGAGATGCTCTCAATCCATGTGTCACTGGCTTTGGGATATTTCTCTGCTCCTTCCAGACTTTTTACTTTCATGTGTTGCGTGACATTGTGCTGTTTGGAATTCTCTGTTAGCCACAAGGAGAGCACCATGGGGTCTGACTGCTTTGTGGACGACTCATCTAACACCAACAGGCTGAGGTTGTCAGGCTTCCCATCAGGACGTGGAACCTTTAAGAAGGCATCGATATCCCCAATGACCGGGATAAAATCAGGAATGAAAGGCTTCAGCTTGTGATCCACGCCAATAGGCTGAGGTGTGTACCTACTGATATACTGAAAGAGCTCCTTGATCTCCGCAGAAACGGGCAAATGCTCGTAATCCGCAGGATTGTAGGCTCCTTCCAAAGAAGCCCTATGCTCGTCGTCTTCATCATCATCTGAGTCGGTTTCCGAAATGCCATCATCATCATCGTCATCTTCATCACCGTCATCATCATTTTCGCTGGAGCCCCTCTGAGGTGCCAGTTTCGAGTTCTTATCCTCCTGTACTGTCTCTCCATCCCCTGCCTTGCCTTTCTGAAGTCCTATGTTCTTACTGTTTTCTTCTGCAAACTCGTCATTGCCGTTGTCAGCCATAATCTTGTCTGTAAGATGGGCAGAAAGATTAATTCCTTTGTGTTTTGGGGTTGGAGTAGTAATACTTGCAACCTCTTCAGAGTCATTAATCTCTAGATGCTCGTCATACGTCTGGTTTTCAACAACCTGAAGTCCCTTTGAATCCGTCTCCTCTATATTGGAAAGAACCCCAGCTAGAGCTGGGGTCTCATTCCAATCTGAGAGCAGGCCCCTCCTGAGCTGCTTCTACTTGCTGCTCGGTCGCTAGGCAATAAATTAATCAGTAAATCCAGATTGAGACAATTGACAAGAGATTAAAATGTTCCTTTGTAGATTCTGGCATGTTTTCCAAAGTTTCCATGTTGTCCTTTAGCACTTTCTATTTCTGTTCCTTTCTTTTCTTGTTCTTTCCTGCTTACCTGTCCTGTATATTTCATTTCCCAGACCCAGATACAGAAATGGACTTACATAAAATATGTAACTGGATCTATAATTGCATTAGGCAAAGTGGCAAAAAAAATAAATGAAAGAGAAGTGAGAGTACTGTTGGCAAAATGCACCTGAAGTTTCTCATATGTCAAGTGAGAATTGTTTTGAGTTTAGGCTGAAAAGATAATACAAGAGCACTTGATCTGACTGCAGCTGACCCCAGTTCAAATTCTTGGCACCACATTTAGTCACCTGAGCTCTATCAGGGGTCACTCAATTAAAGAGCCAGAAATAGCTCCTGAGCACCACTGGATGTAGCCCAAATTACACTTTCACTCATTCTTCATTTATGAGGTCATTGTGTAACTATATTTTTTGTTATAAATGTATATATACTTATATATCTATATATCGTTTATATAACCTTTAATAAAAAGAAAATATATAAAACTATCAAATGTGAATTAGATAGACACATGGATGTTTATGAGAAGACTATCACAGTACAGGATATAAAGTCAAAGAAAATAAACCAACTTAAACTATTTAGCTAAAAAAAGGATCAGCTAAGTACTGGGTAGGTTATTTGTCTTGCACACTGCTGACCTGGAACAGACATAGGTTCGATTCCTGGCATCCTATGTGGTCCTTTGAGCCTTCCAGGAGTGATTACTGAGTGCAGAGCCAGGAGTAACCCCTGAGCACCACCAGATGTGGCCCAAAATAATTTTTTTAAAAAAAAAGATCAGTTCAAAAACAAAAAAGGTATATCTAAATGATGGACAATAGCATCATTGCTATACTTTTTATTAATTTTTTATTTTTAATTATGAGAACAAAGATGCAAAGTAAAAGGACAAGGTAAAATTACAGTGGAAGGGCAATCAATCACCCATAAATAGAATTCTCAGTAGTCCCATTGCTGATATCTTAACTTTGAACTTTCAAAGAATATTAAGAAAAATAAAAACAGAACCCATGTATAATTACTTTGTCCCTCAAGTCCCCAGATTGTAGTACATAATATTTCTTAGCAGCACACAAAGCAATATAAAGACATAAGACTTATGTAACTCCTTAAACATTGAAGGCAAAGTACTTTTTTACATTTCCATGCACATGCATATTAGTTTAAGTTAACATCAAAAGTTTAAGAGGGCTGTTTTTCTTAAGGATTAGAGTCAAAGGAGCACAGTAAAAACAGTTTTAGAGTGGCAATTATTGTTTGCATAGGCCCACCAAAATATGAGGGACATGGAAAGGAAAAGCCTTAGCCTAAATACAAGGAAACCCTACCCTTGAAGTTTCCTGGCATAAGACCAACTCTAGGCTCCAGGCAAACTAGCCTGTCCAATCCAGGTCATTGTCTGTAGTGCCAATACTTTTATTTTTCACACAGTCTCTGTTGTTGGTATCATATTTCTGTATTAAAGATCCTGTAATCTGCATATCCTACATTGCAATCAGGATGGTGCAGAACATCGTCTCATTTCACCTCACAATTAAAGGCAATGCAGAGAACCCTGTCCTGTAAGCAGGTCTTTGTTGTTGTCAAGTCTTCTTAGTGTTAAGGGAAGTTTCTTTTGAGCAGGTCGATGTCAGAGCAGTGGTAGGGTCTTTCCTGGTAGAGGATTGCTTCCAGGTGTTCTTATAAGAAACCTTGGATGTTTCATAGATAGCTTCCCTGGTTCAGGGGTGAATGGAGGATGCCCATTCTTCTGAGGCCTGTGCCAGGTCATTATATCAATGTTCAGGGCGTAAGGTCTCATTGCACTATGAGATTTGTGTGTTCCAATCTCTATTAGATAAGAACTTATTTGTATGTATAGTATCTTCCCATTTTAATGTGCCTATGCAAACAAGGAACAATGCCACATGGGATTATCAGCGCATATGGGGGCCATAAGAACAAGTCCAACAATCCCTATGACATGGTTCAATCATAAGCATTAAACTGAGGGACTCTTCCACCAAAATTCTTTATTGAACAGCTCACAAAGAGAAGGCAAGATAAAAAGTGGATAGAATCATCATGGTAAAAGAATATTTAGAAAGTGTTATAGCTGTTAAAGAAAATACACATAAAATATTCAAAAGACATATGTGTCCATTTTATGTTTTTTAAAATAGTTGGGGGTTGTTAAATCCAATGCATGACTTTGGTCTGTGATTAGGACTGTGTAGTACTAAAGTTAAAAAGGGTAAATGTGTGGTACTGATGGTTGGGGGTAAGAGAGGTAAGGAGTAATAATGAGCTTTGTAGGGGTGTGCAAAAGGGCAGAATCTGTTAGGGCAGGAGGTCAATCTTGGTGCCTAACAAAGTAAAGAACTGAGGTCAAAGAGGGTTAATTAATGGGAAGATGACGAATCCGGATTGGGAGATGAGGGAGTAGAAGGGGCTCTGGTGTGGGGGAGGGGAAATATGTCAGAGGGGCTATATACATTGTATAGATGAATTGTTTATGGATTAGGCTTGGCAGTCAGAGAGGAAGTCATGTCTACATATACACTGATTTTAGAGACCTATTTGAATATTATCCTCCAAATCTAGGGAATTTCATATTTTTTCCTAGAAACAGTCAAGAATTAAGAATATTTTTGGGTGTTGTTAAAAAGTTTATGTCGCGCAGGCGCATTTGCTCCCCCGCACTTTTGAAAATAAATATTAGTAAGAAAAGAACTCCTGAATGGAGTCCAGTATGCATAGGGGAAGAATTTCTCTCCCCAACACTCCCCCCAGAACCCAATATACCAGGCGTGGCCCTGAAGACCAGTCTGGCGTGGGGGGATATCTCAGTCCACTGGACTAAGTGGTCAGCCCAGGGGGCCTATGGCTAGCTGTCCTGCCCAGAGCCCCCAACATACCAGCTGAAGAGAAACAGAAGAACTGGCATGTCAAGTCTTCTAGGTGCAGCCCCTGCATCGTTGCTATTTTAATAAACAGACTTACTTTAATAAGCAGATTATTATTAAATTTTAAGTTATACGTAACGTACTATAATCAATATGCTTTTGATTTTATATATATGTTATTTAAAAATAATACAAAAATACATTTATATGTACTTTTATGCATATATTTGAAAAAAGTGATTTTGTGATTGTATTTTAAAATGTAGGAAATGATGCTTTTATTGCTCCACTTTTATTTAATTTTAAATATTTACCAAAATATTCACCAAAAACTTATTTAAAATAATTTTATATATATAAACTTCAAAATAATATGTATATCAAAAATTGTTTTCTGACCTAGATTATTCATTTTATGCCAAAATATTTCTTCCTTTATTCTTGTTTTTTTGGAACACATCCTCAGTGCTTAGGGATTACTCCAGTTCTGTTCTCAGGAATTATTCCTGGCAGTGCTTGGGGACTTATATGGTATGCCTGGGATCTAACCCTGGGTTGGCTGCATGCAATGCAAATGTTTTACCTACTATTCTACAGCTCCAGTCCAAAACAACTCTCTTTATTCTCTCCTATCCCTTCTCTAGCCACAATATATGGAATATTTGAAGAACAAAACAGATATTCATTTTATATTTGTTTAAAAATTGCTTTGCTTTTGGGGGCCACACATGGCAGTGTTCAGAGGTTACTCCTGGCTTTGAGCTCAGAATCACTCTTGGCAGTGTTTGAGGGACTATATTCTAGAGATTCAGGAATTAAACCATTGTTGGCTGTGTGCAACACAAGTGTCCTGCCCACTGAGCTATTGCTCCAGCCCTAATATTTGTTCAATTAAAAAAAAATTACTATAGGACCACATAGTGTAAGTCACATGCATAGGTTTTGTTCAAGCCTATTTCCATTAACACCGCCCAAAGCTACTTTGCCATACCAGGCAGCCTATCAGGGAAAGACCCAAGGGTGCAGTAGGAAGGTATCCCTAGATAATAGTGAATCACTTTAAAGACCATCAAAAAGCTAGAATCTCACTAGATTCCTTCTTTATATGATCTTCTTCATGGCTTTTGTCTAGGTTCATCTCCTTCTAGAGATGACTGGTCAGTTTGGGGGCTGTTGGCAAATGGATTAAAGTTTTGTTTAGTTTTAAAATAATAATAATATAATAATAATCACTATATACTAGGGATTCTAGTTGGCTAAATGTTTACTCCCTATATCAATAAATGAAATGAAGCTTGTTTGACATTTAGAAAATGTTTGAGAAAAACAAGATTGATACTAAACAAATTAAAAATGCTATAAAATTTATAGATATAGATTGTTCAAGCATTTTAATTGTGAATATTAATATAATAGATTAATAGCATTTGTAATATCTAGCCAAGTTTTTAGGTAATTGGAATAAAATAATATTTATAGGAATGCAAATGTTATTTTTACTCAGTTTAATTAAGCAGCATCCTCGATTATTTATGTTTATTTATTTCCTGTGAAGAAAGTTTTTATTGAAACTTATTAAAGATGTGAGGGAGAGAAAAGGAGATGTATCTGTTTAAGAGAGGCTTTTCCAGAGAGCAAATAAGCAAAGAAACATACAGAGCAGCAAGTGAAATACATGTTCAAGGGAGAACAGTTTGAAGAACAAGCTTTGTTTATATTTAAGTAAAAAAAATTACAAAATGCCTTATATGATAATATAATACTTTATAATATTCACTGTAACTATCACACTGGTTAATAAGCATCACAATAATCTTTATATAAAGAGTTCTTAAATGAGAAATTGTTATTTTTCAATGCCAGATGAATTTTGAAACATTAAATCACAATTTTCCTGTCTATAACCATTAATCAACTACTTGATTAATAAATAAACTTTTAAGTGGTTTGGCCTTCACTAGTTAGAATTACTTATGCAAATGGAAAGTTATTAATGTCAAATAGAGTTGATTAATAAGTAGTTATGAATAATTTGATAGATTGCAACTATTCTTTTGTGATATTTTGAAGCACTCATTGCATGGAGAAGATTGTAACTGAATATTTTCATATTATTTTTGTTAACATGAATTATTTTAAAAATCAAGCATTTTTATTTTTACAAAAATTGTATTTTATTAAAAAGCCATGATTTAAAAATTATAGATTATTGAGTGTTAGGCATATGATAATTTAACACCTATCCCAACATGTCAGGAGTGCTATTAGAGGGCCTTGTGTTTTCTTTCTTTCTTCCTTCCCACTTCCATCAAACACACAGAGCATAAAAAGATCCTTCATATTGTGAGGCAGGACAGGAGATAAGGAAGAGTGAGGGATTAGAGGCATTTATGAGCAGAATGAAGTCTAATGCTTGCTCACTTACACCACCATCCTCATGGAGATTTGCCTGCCTCTTTCCACTACTACAGTAACAACTTACAAATGAATTTTCTTTTTTTTTCTGATTAAAAACATTTTTTTCCATAATGGCTTACATATCTTTCACAGTAGTATTTTAGGTATATATTAACATTGAGTTAATTGGACTCTCAAGCTGGGAAAAGATCAGTACTCTTTTCCTTCAGTGGCCTCTTGGCCTTTCCTTCCTTCATTGTGTAACTATGGTTGCTCCCATACTAGGTTTCCTATGAGTTCCCACTCTTTATCTTTTCTTCTCTTTGTAAACTGTTCAGTAAAAAGTTTTTGTGAAA